>NC_046156.1:177856059-178158559 GCF_011064425.1 Rattus rattus
AATATAGCCTAGTAAGAGTAATTCAGTGGAAGGGGAAGTCTTGGTCCCAAGCAAGACTGAATCCCCTGCGAACATGATTGTTGGGGAGGGCGGTAATGGGGAGAGGATGGGGAGGGGAACACCCATAGAAAAGGTGAGGAGCACGGGTTAGAGGGATGTTGGCTCGGAAATCGGGAAGGGAAATAACAATCAAAATGTAAATAAGAAATATTCAAGTTAATAAAGATGAAAAATATTATCTGTAGTAAAATGGAGCTTGAAAGAACAATATAGGATAGCTTACCCCCTCCCCTTGCCTACTCTAAGAACAGAAGTCAGAGGAAGTCACACTACCCACAGGACAAGAGTGGTGGGAATGGGAAGGGAAGCAGAGGGCCCTATGCTAAAATGGAAACCTTACAGGAAGACTCTTCATGTGGGGCTGAAAAGGAAACTTCAGAAGCAGGGTCTAGGAGGTTGAGTGGGCAGGATAGGCTGGGTTTTCCATGTGGGAACTGCAAGATAAGCCATGTAGAAAGCTAACTTGCAGGGCATCCTAAGTAGCACAGGGAACCTATAGTTCTTGGAAAAAGTAGAGAATCAATAGGATAAGTAAAGGTCTGAGGTCAACTAAGGCTTGTGGTTGGAATAGCCCTATTCAGCCTCTGCTTGTGTCTTTGTGATGTTTCCCTTACAGAAGGAATTCAGGGCTCAGCAAGCTTTGAAGTTCACCACAGTGAACCACCATACTTTTAGATACATGTTAATACATCTTGCTAGCGTTTTCTACAAATGGTGCTCTTCCATTTTCAAGCCTAAGTTCAATCATTTTGATCTTTTTTTTCTCTTTTCTTTTATTATATTATAATAAAGCCGCAGGATTTTTTCTTCTCTTTCCTCCCTTCAAATCCTCACATATTCATTCCTTGTTCTTAATGTCCCCTTTTACATTAATTGTTACATGTATGCATATACTATATATGTATATATGTATAGTATGTGCATATATTTCTAAATATTTTCCTCTTGGTCTGCACAATGCAACTTGGGAACCACATCTCAACAGATACATCTGTAAAGCTTCTCCTGCACATGAGGTTCAGGAAACATAGCAGAAGGGGTGGTAGAAATATTGTAAAAGCAGGCGCATAGGAGAGTTTGCTGTGAAATTGTGTCTCCTAGTAGCATTAGAAGCTCTACCCATAAGGTTCACCAATATGATTGCCCTAAGCGTGCAATCAAGAAGGACAGTAGACATGTAAAGTACAGGGGGAAAGCCATGATGACGCAACTACATTCACGGAGCTACAGACAACTAAGGTTGAGAGTGGGAAATATAGTCTTCCCCGAGGAAGAATTCAGCACTTCATAACTTTTATTTTTAAAATGAAGAGATCAAATATCATATTGAACTTTATTCAATAGTAAGTAGCTACAGTATTCATCAGCAGGGTCTAAGAATTTGAGTACTGGACTTCAAGTTTTGGAGTTAGAATCACGGTTCACAAATTGGCACAAAGGATCAGTATATTTGGTGCACTGCTAAAAGTTTCAACATATCTTGCTACTTTTCACTGAATCTCATTGCCTATTTAATCATTCATTCATTCACTCACTCATTCATTCCAGGTGCTGGGGATTGAACCTAGGCCCTCTCAGTCAAGCTAGCTGAGCATCTCACCACTGAGCTGTATCCTGAATCCCCATCACATCATATACCTATGGAGGATGCTTTTATAGTTAAAAACAGAAGTATCTAGGTACTTGTCTCATCCACTTATAATTTGTAGTATTACTGTGCTCAACAGGCAGTAAATTCTGAAGCTTTAAGTCATACAAGTAGTTGGAAATAGGCACTTAATGAGGGAGATTGTTGGTCCCTCATTTATTCTAAAAAAGTTACTGTGACTCTAAGAATATCATAAACAAGAAAACAGGATACAAAACTCTGTTGTGAGGATATTGTGTTGTTCATACTAAAGGTAGTAACATGAGGACAATGGACTTGGATTAATCTAATAGAGAGAGAAGAGCTCCCGATCCCTTAGAATTCTCCATCTTCTAGCCACCATTTTTGCTTATTGAAGCAGGCTATATTGAAGGTGAAATGCTGTCTAGTTTAGCAGCATGAAAGTCTGGGTCTTCCTTATACAAGCAAAATAGTAGGACAAAGAAGTATCTTGTTGACTGTGGTTCAGAGTGTGCCCAAGTTAGTTTATTTGTTCTAATGTCGATATTAACCTTCTTATAATTTTCAGTTGTTAAAAGTGTAGCTGGTGCTAATACTCTCTGGGAAAAACAAAAAGAAGGGGCTTCATGACTGTCCTTAACCTACTCCTCAGGTCAGGAAGGGGAAAATCCGGGAGATAATTGGCTGGATTATCAAACTCCGGCAGACCACTGCAAGAGCAGCATGGGCCAGCATCTCTAACACCTTCTGTCAATGCTGTTATCTTAGCCCTCTCCAAGTACTCACTGGGAAGCTTAACTCTAGGAGGAGGCTGCCATCTCATTAACTGTCATCCTGGTGTTTGAGTCTTTTACTTCTTTCAAAGTCTAATTCTGAAACAATTTTTATATCGTGAACACTTACCCTTATCTCTGTGTAGACGTTTAAAAGGTGTCTGTTAAAGAAAGCTACACCTGACAATAAATTCTTTAAGAAACATGGATATCTAGAAAGATCAAAGACAATAGGGGCTGAAATTTGTAAGTGATGTTATTTTAAACAAATATGGGTGCAACTGATATCCTGTGACATTATGGAGTGCTATGATATTTTATACTTTAGGAACAAGAGAGGAAGAAGTCTAAAGATCAAAAGATGAAGGACAGAAATCTGAAAAATTCAATATTGTTTAAACAGTTCTCTTATTGTAAGTTGGGGTGGAAGTAAAGCCAATGTAAGTACAATGAGAGAACTCACCTCAACTTTTAAAAATGTGCATTATAGGTATTTATGGCTCCTCCCCATTAATTTATTTATCTACTTTACATCCCAATCATTATTCTGAATGATGGTACTCAAATGTCCAGAGCACTGATTTAGTAGAGACAGATGTCTATTTGGGAGACGCATCCATGTCTATAACGTTTTGTTACTCCCACAAGTCTTGTGTCTTCTTCGAGTCTGTTTCTAGGAAAACTGCTTCAAAGGTTGGAGATGGATTTTAGGAAATATATGGAAGTATTTTTGAAAGATTAAAAATGCCTTGTTTATATAAGCTCATCTTCTAATGTGGTTAGCATGGCCACAGATGGGAAGAGCTTTTGGCTCTCAGCATATTCCACCTCTACATTTTGAACCACATCCTTGATTGCTGTCTATTAACCCTACACATTCACAACCATTTACCTTCTGCCCAGAGGTAGCACCAAACTACCTTTTATCTTGTAACTTTTTAAATTTCAGGGAAAAACAAGAAATACAAGTAAGAAGGCAACTTAGAATCCAAAGGACCTAGCAATATACTACATGCAAACTTCATATTTGGATACTTTGGGGTTGAAATAAACTTGACCTCATGGCTCCCTATATATTCTCTGTCATCTTGGCTCATAAATATGCAATTCATGTTTGCTCAATTAGCCAGTGATGATCCGTGCTGCTTGAGCGAATTTGGTTACAGAGCTTTGCCACTCAACATGAGAAACAAGCACATTTTTCAAGGTTATGATCTTCATAGCTCTTCTGCATTGTCTTCTCCTGCTGTGAATTGACCATTTCTGTTTGTGTTACATTTTACCCCAACTCCCTTTGTACCTCCTACTTTCTCCTACCTATACCCTACCCAATGCCTACAAAATACACTTCTGGAGAGGCTCATCACATCTGATAAAATACTGGACTCACTTGGGCTCTATTCCCCACTTCTGAGCTCCTAGGCCAACTGTAAGCCCAAGGGTCTGTACCCTCCTCTCCTTCTCCTTCTCCTTCTCCTTCTCCTTCTCCTTCTCTCCTCCTTCTCCTCCTTCTTCTCCTCCCCTCCCCTCCCCTCCCCTCCCCCTCCTCCTCCCCTCCCTCCTCCCCCCCCCCCCCCTCTCTACATGCTCATGTCCAGCCTCTCTACTTCTCTTCTTCTTCTTCTTTTCTTCTTTTCTTCTTCTTCTTCTTCTTCTTCTTCTTCTTCTTCTTCTTCTTCTTCTTCTTCTTCTTCTTCTTCTTCTTCTTCTTCTTTTCTTCTTTTCCCCTCCTCCTCCCCCTCCTCCTCCTCCTCCTCCTCCTCCTCCTCCTCCTCCTCCTCCTCCTCCTCTCCTCCTCTTCTTCTCTTCTTCTTCTTCTCTTCTTCTTCTTCTTCTTCTTCTTCTTCTTCTTCTTCTTCTTCTTCTTCTTCTTCTTCTTCTTCTTCTTCTTCTTCTTCTTCTTCTTCTTCTTCTTCTTCTTCTTCTTCTTCTTCGATATCCATGTGTAGAGAATGCATGCACTGAGTACTCTGCCATGTGCTTCTCAGCATTCTGCTATGCTGAGTAAAAAGTCCCTGCCACTCTTTTGCTTGTTTCTTTTTCTATACTTTTTCTTTCTGCTCACCCATCACAATATAATACACTGAGTGCTTGTTATATCCATGCTGTATTCTCTCACACCATCAGCCCATTCTCTTCTCTGTCCTTTGTATTTATTTTCCATTTTGAAAACTCGGTGGCTTAAATCCATTTTGTCTCCTTGATATGAGGTTGTATTTAAAGTAAGGCTATGAATTCCCTTGCCATCTGTCACCTAAGAGTAGATCTTAGAGAATAAAATATTTGACCTCATTGTGATTCATATGTTTCTTACTTTTATGTCCTATATGCAGGAGAGCATTGTTTAATTTAATGGAGCGTCATTAACATTCTAGACTCTTGATAACTTTCTTGTTCAAAAAGAATTATGAAAAATCAATCAATTGATCGATGTATCGATCAGGCAATCATTTGGTAGGATTTAGGAAATTATAAAACCATCTTTTGCTTACAGATCTTTATCATCTCTGTAACAGGCAATGTGTATAGTTGGTACCTGTGTATGAGGTTTCATTTCTATAGAACTAACTCAGATTATAGAATATAGTTCTACTAGTTACAAACCTACAGGAGAACAGCAACCAATGTTGGCTTACAGGTCAAATGATAGGAACTTATTATTTGTGCTACCTCACCTCTTTGTGTGTTTGAAGTGTACCCTTGTACATCCCATAAATGTGGGCATTTGTGGGTGTATGCATGCCTGTGGAGGCCTAGAGTTGATGTCAGATATATTTATCAGTCCTATCCCATTTGACTTATTGAGTCAGAGTCTCTCATCAAATGTGGAGTTGGTCAATTTTAACTTGTTCACATAGCCAGCTTCCCCTGGCCATTGATCCCTTTTTCCCCTGTTACTGTGTTCTGGGATTATAGGTTGCCTGCTATGCCTATTAGACTTCTATGTATGCTCTGGGGATTTGAACTCAGATCTTCACACTTGTGTGGTGAGCCGTTTATTCACTGAGCCATGTCCTCTGCCCTGATTTATCTCTTTTTAATTGTTAAATGATTTCCTGTGTGTAAAATGTGTGTGTGTGTGTGTGTGTGCGTGTGTGTGTGCTTGCATGTGCATGTGTGTGCATGGGTGCATATCTGTGTATTGTGTGCATGCACGTGTGTGTGTGCATGTGCGTGTGTGTGTGTGTTGGCCAACAACTGGGGGTGCTTTTTCTCAGGTGCTGTTCACCTTTCTCTTGAGAAATGGTGAATCAGAGCTTATTCTAGGCTCACTGACCATAGAGCTAACCAGAGAAATCTATCCCCCTCTCCAACTCCGCAGTGCTGGGATTATAAGCATACGCTGTTACACTCAGCTCCTTTATCTGAGTACTGAGGCTCAGGCGCAGGTCCTCATGTTTGTGCAACAGGCACTTTACACTTTGATGACTACACCACAATCCCAGGGCCCAGTTTAATTTAATTTCTGTTAAAAATTTTCGCAATACTCATTTTACATAATGCTACATTTGTCATGTTTACAGGGAAACTTAATAATTAATAATGATGAAGGATCTGTTCTTGAAAGAACTCTAAGAGAAATTAGCTGTAATAAAATACATGCAGACAAGCTGATGTCTTTGGATCACACACGAGTATCATCATTTGCCTTTGGGCTTCTTTCTAAAGTAAGAGGAGTGGATTCTTTTTACGGACTGTGATTTGAGGGAGAAAGTATTTGTTCTGGCTCAACTTTACAAGTGTCAGTCCACTGGGGAGGAGCGACATGACAGACAAGAGTTCAAGCTGTGACAGTTAGGTGGCCCTGACAAAACACGCTACAAGAATGAGCCAGTATGTATTTCCTCAGAGACCTTCTTGAACCGATCTACTTCTTCCAGCTGGGCCCAACTTCATGGTGCTATCATTTCCTCAAGCCATCAAAGCACTAACTCACTCAGTAGCTGGCACTCTCATGCTCTGGTGACAGATCCACTAGAGGTGTATTTTCTTCAACCTTCTTGGCATCATACAATCAAGATGAGAAATTGTGCTTGGCTATTCTGTGCAACATTTCCCAGCAATTTTTCAACACGAAAAGTAGTGCTGACTAGTCATACTCTAAAATTCTGATTGCCAACGACCTTGCCCTTTCTGTCACAGAATTCTTTCTGCTCTTATAAGTCTTCCTCTTTATCCTTAGACTAGACATTCATAGATCACCTCAGTGATCTCTTTGCTGGTAGATATTTATATTGGCATAATTCCCTCCCATTCAGAAGAGTGCCAACTAGTGTGAACTGTAGACTATTCTAGAAGTAATGGAATGTGGTTTCAGGAGCCGATGATCAAAGCCGATGATCACTGCAGCTTCCTTTTACTTTGTTAAATCACTGGACTTAGGGAAATGCAGTTGTCACATTGTGAAGACAATCAAAAGGCTGTGTGGAGAGGTTAATGTAGCAAGGGCTTCCTGATCGGGTAGGGACTGAGGTCTTGAGGTAAGGAATGAGAGTGAACAATGCCTCCAGCACACACACACACACACACTCACACACACACTCACACACACACACTCACACACACACACTCACACCAACAAATCACCAACAAAAACAAGAACCAAACCAAAAAACCTGCATCACTGGTTGGCTTTTTGATGTCAACAAAGCTGTCCATGAACTCCTGCCCCCAAGAATCTGAGACAATAACTGTTCTCTTCAGCAGGTATGTTAGACTATTTATGTAGAGCTAGGGTGCTGATACTCATGGGCACCACTCAGATATGAGTCATATTAAGCAAGTAGAAGTCTTAAATTGGGGTTGGGGATTTAGCTCAGTGGTAGAGCACTTGCCTAGCAAGCACAAGGCCCTGGGTTCGGTCCCCAGCTCCGAAAAAAAGAAAAGAAAAAAAAAGAAGTCTTAAATTAACCGATTAAGAAAATTATGTTTACTCATGTTTAAGTTATTTTGTACATGTCTCAGAATCACCTTTCCTTTACTTTGCATTTGAAAACAACTTAAGTTAAATATTTTAAAGATAAATCTATGAATGGAAGAGAGAATTTCAGACACAGTACATGAACTATAATTTGAATATCTTTAATGGGCATAGACATAGCTATTTTTATCTCTCAATGACTATGTCTATTAGTAATCTCTATTCAGGTTATCGATTTTCAAGTTGTAGAAAGGAAACTAAGATAACACCATTTTAAATGCCACTTGTGATATTTTCCAGTTCTGTGTAAACTTAACTAAATGCATAAAACATATTTTCTCCTGCTGTCGATTTTTTATTGTTCTGAGACTGTAGTAAACACGAGGATGCTGTGCTTAAGGCTATAATTTTGTGCAGGAAACCACAGTTTGGTCTGGGAATAATTGCCACAAGGACTACGATTGAAAGATAAAGTTAGTGAAACCCTTGTGACATTCCTACTAAAGTCTATTCTCTGTAAGAGATGTCTAATTATTTCTTCAACAGTGAGCTCAATGTTGGAGGAAACACTATAAATTTCATTTTATAACACAACCAAGCAACATTCTTACCTTCATATCTATGCTTATTTCATGCAGGAAAAAACAGTTGTAGATCTTTTATTTGAGTCAGACTATTTTGGCTTAAGAACAAAGTAGTTCTATCTACAATAGAGAAACTTTAAAAGTTCTTCTTTGCTTTGGCTTCAACTGTCTCTATTATGCCCCCCCATATCAATTACTTTATGAACCTTCACTTCATTTTCATTTATGAAATTATAAACAGTAAAATAAAATTGGAACAAATTATATATGCTTTATTATTGTGGAAGTAGTCTAGGGGTTTCCTAGGGCTCTGAAAGTACTTTGGGGATGGTTTATCCCACCCCTTGTATTGTTAGTTGGATTTCTCACATTAGCTTTTTTGTGATTAAAAAACGTAATATGAGTACCTTTTGTTTCTTCTACACTTTTATCCCAGAGCTACTCCTAAATTAAAATGGAGGGATGAGTATTTCCTTTACTGTTTCTAAGAGCTTGCTTCTCATCTCATCTCAAAACTGGCATTTCAATGGTTCACAATTGTTTCCTGTGCTTTTACCAGGAAATGTTTGTGAGGTGAACTCATGAAACTTAGACTTAGAAATGGCTACAGTGATAGTCACTTCCCTGTCAGGAATGTCCACTAACTATAGCAAAACTTACTGAAAAAAAAAATGAAAGAAAGAACCTCATGGACATGGGAGCCTTGATTTCTTCCAAATGTTAATTACCTTATAGACATATACTCATCCACATGCAGTGAGGACATTTTCAAGATTCATTTCACCTTTTATTTTATCCTGCTTTTGAAATGGTGCCTCACATAATTCAGGATCATTGTCTTCAACCCTCTGTGAAGCTGAGAGTGACTTTGAACTTCTGGTCCTCCTAGTTCCACCTTCTGAGTGTTGGGGTCATCCACAGCCATTTTTATGGGGTGCTGTGGATCATATCCAGGGGTCTGTGAATACTACCAATCAAACTACACCCATAGTCAGAGATTTATTTTATGCATAAGTTTTAATTATCTAAATTTGTATATATGATAAGTACGAAAGCAGAATGTTCAGAGATATTTTTATTTATTTTTTTCTAAAGAAAACTTCAGATTCTATTGTTAAATTATTTCTTCAAGGATATTAAGTTATTAATAATAAAATTCAATGACAAGTCTCAAAACTGTCCAAAGGAATTAATTCACGCTGAGTTCAACATATGAATCCTTAGTTATTTCCATGGGGCTACAAGTAAATGCTGATTTGTCCATCCGTATTGAAAATGTTCTTTCTTTTTTTGGCATTTGTATATAAGAACATTAGTATTAAATAGAAAACTAGTGAACAGTAACCTCAGCTGGTTCAAGGCCAAAGCTCTGTTTTCCACAGACACATAAAATTAGCTGCAAGTAGCCAATATTCTAGGCTGTAGTGAGGTCTGGGTGTGCTTCCTCGGCCTCCATTACTGCATCCCGTCTGCAAACCAGGTGCACACAACGTTGCAAGGAAGTAAAGTCTGGTCACCAATAATTAATGGGGTTGTTTAGTGAATGAAAGTCAAAGCAGTGGCAATATATTCTCCTGGAGAGTGTTAGAAAAGGTTTCCTGAAGCTAAAACAAGGCCTTGCAAAGGAAAGCTTACAATTCTAGTAAACAAGAATAGTTTTACACTCATTAAACCTCAAGTTTAACCATCAACCCCTACTTAAAGGATGGAGTGGGGATTTTTTTTTTTACAGAGTGGATAAAATGTTCTTATAAAGAAAGCAAGGCCAAGCGAGCCATGCTGATGAGCTGTGGAAATAATGGCCCACTAAACATCTTCCTGTGTTTAACTGCTAAAAGTAAGACTACATTACATCCTTACACACTGAATACGTGTCCTATGAATAAATCCAGCTAATCATGGTGGGAGAATCTATATTTTCTGCTCTGGGGTATTTGAAATTTTATCTAAGTACAACTATGTTTGAGTCACATTTAATGATGAAGATGTGAGCACTTATTTGGCAGAAAGAAAGAAAGGGAGGAAGGAAGAAAGAAAGAAAGAAAGAAAGAAAGAAAGAAAGAAAGAAAGAAAGAAAAAGAAAGGAAGGAAGGAAGAAAGAGGAGGAAAGAGGAAAGAAGTTCTTTAATCAGTTCCTTAAAGATTACCTGACACATATGCTGACTGTATCCTTTTTTAGTGCACATAATCTTCTGTTATAATGAATGTTGAAATAGGATCTCATGAATTCAACCAATTTATTTTAGTTAATTCCCAACTCAAATAACTTTTAAATTGAAAATAGATTTTTTCCATACAGCATATTCTTATAACCACCTCAAATTATTAAGTAAGAAATTAGGGCAAAAGTAAAATATCAGCCCTTCTCAGATTTGGACTCTGTAAGCTACAATACTGACTTACCAGACATGGTGTGTCTTCAGGTAACAGTGGTGCAGATGTTATGGGTTATGGTTGGGTGTGAGGTCTGTTACACAGCAAGGAGTTCATACCCAGTTCATGTACTTTGAACATGGATTGGAAGTGGGGCGGTAATGGGCAATACAAGTAAACCTATTACTTTGCAAGTGAATGAACATATTGCCATCCTGCCTTCTAAATATTTCTGCTTAGTACCCATAAATGAATGCTGCTCTTAGCATTGATCAAAGAGGCTTTTCTATGCAGAAAAGTATGATTAAGCAGAGACTCATGACTGGCAAATGTGGTGAGAAAAAGTGAATGCTGAAGGTTCAGCCTTAAACTGGACACAATCTCATACTCTCCAAGGTTTAGAGAGCATTGCAGAAGATGGGACAGCAATAATATGAAAGTTAGATAACAGACAAAATAATCTCAAAATATTATCTTATGAACATGGCAAGGGCATGGCTCTCATAATTCACTGCATTTCTTCACATGGTGCCTACTAGAACCAAGTCCCTGAACATCCATTCATAGATCTAGGAAGAGCCCAAGGGACCATGATACACCGGAGGGAGCTAATGACAACTGAAAATTAAAACTGAGTTGCCCGTGTCCTAGTGGGTAGCTCCATATCCATGCCCACTTGAAAGGTCCTGGTTAAGCCTAATAGGTTACAAAGGAAAGATGGTCACAGAACAAAAATACATGAAAATTCACTGGTGTTGAGAGAGGGAGAATTGTTGAGCATGGGAAGAGGATTTTTAAAAAGGCTAAGGGGTGGGTGTGACCAGAATGTATATTATAGATGAATGAAACTCTTAAACAAGTTCTAAAATTATATTTCCAGAGTGCTTGTACCAGTTTGTAATCCCACCAGCAATGGTTTCTCCACATCCTTGCCAGCACATACTGTCACTTGAGTTAATGTGAGCAATTCTGATTGGTGTGAGGTGGAATCTCAGGGTCGTTTTGATGACTGAGGATGTTGAACAATTTTGACCCAGAATCATTCCTGTCTAAAAGAAATGCAGGGACAAAAATGGAGCAAAGACTGAAAGAAAGGCCATTCAGTGACTCACCTAACTTGTGATTCATCCCATGGACAGACACCAATGACAGTATTACTGATGCCATGCTGTGCTTGAAGACAGGAGCCCAGCATGGCTGTCCTTTGAAAGGCTACAGCCAGCATCTGACTCAGACAGATGTAGATACTCACAGTCAACCACTGAACTGAGATCTGGGACCCCTATGGACGAATAAGGGGAAGGACTGAAGGATATGAAGGGGATGGCAACCCCATAGGAAGAACAACAGTATCAACTAGTCAGGACTTCTCTGAGCTCCCAGGGACAAAGTCATCAACCAAAGAGCATATTTGTGCTGATCTGTGGCCCCCAGAACTTATGCAGCAAAGGACTGCCTTGTCTGGCCTTGGTGGAAGAGGATGAGCCTGATCCTGAAGAGACTTGATGCCCTAGGGAAGGGGCTACTGAGAGTGTGGGATGTGGTGGGGGTGAGTAGATGAAGACCCTTTCAGAAGCAAAGAGGAGGGGTGAAGAACTCTGGGAGGGGGGAAACAGGAATGGGGGCAATGTGTGGAATGTAAATAAAATAACTAAAAAGAGAAAAACAAGAAAATTTAAAAAAGAATTCTGTCACCTTTTGAAATGTGTTGCCTTTTGATGTGAATTTATTATGAAGTAAAATACCTAGGTAGTTTAGATGGGAAAATTTAACCAATCCACAAGAGGCTATCAATGCCTATGGGACATTTTACATTGATTTTTTTCCCAACATTTTAGCTTTATTAATAAGTTGAATTCTGCTCCAATTTATCTTATTTTTAAATCATTTTTTAAAATAAAAATAGAATGGCATTACTTTATCCCTTCCCTTTCCTCCCTCCAGCTCTTCCCAGGAATGCTCTATTTAATCCCTCACATATTCCCCTACTCTCAAATTTATAACCTCTTTTTTATTATTACCACTATGTACACACACACACACACATATGTAAATACAAGATTTTTCAGAGAATCACCTGAGCCACTTGTTAATGCAGGTGGCCGCACTGGGGTCCTACAAGTTACTGTAAATCAGCTTCCAGTTTACTGATCTGGAGGGAGTTATCATGAAGAGGTAAAACTCCTAAGTGAAATATCTGAGACTTTCTTTAGTGGAGGAGAAGGTGCTGAGAATTCTTCATCTTGATCCAAAGGTAGCAAGGAAGAAGAGTGTCTTCAGATAGCTAGGAGGAGGATCTCGAAGCCCACCCCCACAGGAACATACTTCCTCTAATTTGACCACAACTACTGTAGCAAGGTCACATCTCCTAATAGTGCCACTCCCGGGTTCAAGCATATTCAAACCACCACACTCTCTTGTGAATGTTATCAAATCTTCTTTTCAAAGTGGCTACTAAAATGATTGTGTTGTACATTAAAAAAAATAACAATCAAATCATACTAAATTATGTCACAATTATAATATACAATACAGATTGTAGAAGATTGTTACTAATTATACTTTGATGAAAAAAAGGTTGAGGAGGAATAGAAAGGAAGTTGAGGGAATATTTTTAGTGTGACAGCTGGAGGATGATTCAGACATCACCATGAGAAGTGCTCAAAGAGGGAAGAATCACAAAGAACTCAGGATCTGATCGGTGAAATTGTCTCTGATGGTTTGTTTTACTAGAGCAATTGGAACTGTGCACAGGTGACCAAGCTAGAGAAAGGCTGGGTGGTGGGATCTTTAATCAAGCTTGTGGTACAATGCTAGGCTTGTACTTTCCAGCCCTTCATCCTGCACCTTCCCCATGTCACTTAAAGGCTTTGTCCAGTATAAAGGATCAAAAGAAACAGAAATTTGGTTATTTTTTTCCATTCCTTCTTACAAAGGATTAAATCGTGCATTGTACTAAGAACTGGGCTTTATAAAGAACACATGCATACATAAGTCATAAACATCATAAACAGCCACATGTCACCAAACTAAAGGATTTGTTTAAAGAAAGGCGTTATTAGTTGAGCTTATCAATGTGGGGCTATCATAGACCATACAGATACATTTAACTTCAAAGGATCAACCACCTGTTATGTCATGACCATGTTATACCATGAGGTATTTAATGGTATGACATATCATTGTGAAGTTAGCCATTACTATAAAGAATACATTACTAGAAAGAATACAACATAAAAAACAAAAGTTATTATCATGGATTGAGAGATAACTTAGTGATTAAGAGCAATTATTGATCTACTATGAGTTTGAATTCTAGCAGCCATATTAGACACCTCATAAACATCTGTAACTCTAGCTCTAAGAGATCCAATATTCTCATTTGACCTTCATCGGGCATTCACACACATGTGTACATACACTTATGGAGACATGTACATCTGGGTAATAAAAATATATCTTTAAAATTTATATTGTGTATGTATGTTTTCAGTGCTGGTATTGGGTAACAATTGGTATGGTCTTCTATTTTTCCCACTCTCAGAACTCCTTAGTAACTTATAGTTCTTTGTGTAGGGTTGAAGGCCTGTGAGCTTTCTATCATTCATGCTAGCATGACTGTAGGTATCATCCTTGTTCAAGTCATGTTTAGGCACAGAACAAATAATTGAACAAAAACCAGCTATCATTTTAAAGTAATTAGCATAATATATAATTATGAAACATCTGAATTGTCTCCTTCTAAGTGTGGGAAGGAAGAAGATTCACTCTTAGCAACCCTCTTAACATTTGTCTCAGGGTCCTATTCAGAGCAATAAGCCAAATAAATTAAGAAGACAGCCAACTTTATTAATTCTCACAGACTGGAGAGAAAGGGAGTAGGTGGTCTCTACAGATGAGTATAATTCCTAATTGATTATGAGGAGTCTAGAAAGAAAGATACTAGAACTTGGAAAGGAATTCAGCCAAATCACAGAAATAAAACAAAATATCAAAGCAGTTATACTATTGAATCCGAGAAACCTAGAATTAATTATAGACTGTCTACTCATTAATTCAAATAGATTAGTTTTTCATGTATTGGGATATGATTTAAAAACTTGTTCAGTGCTTCCCTTGGACTTTCAATGATCTCTAAAGAAAATAGTGTATCATCAACAGAGTAAGAGTTTTATCAAGTTAGTTCATCTGTGTTTCAGTCTCATTCAAAGCTCAGCATGCAGTGCAAGTCCATCAGCTACTGCATGCTCCACAAATTGATGAGAACTCTTTCAACAATGGCTTCAAACAGCATTGTTGGACTTCAAATAATTTATGCACAGAGACTCTATCTGATTTGCATCACAGCATCTCATCACTCAATAACACATAGCTAATGAGTCATAAGGACTCAAAGAAAATTAAAGATGTTCCCCATAGAGTGTTTTAGTGTGACAGTTAAAAAGACCTTCAGATCTCTTAACACCTAACATGTCAACATACGTTTGACAAAAGTCCTTATCAATTTTTTGTTACGAATAGGTAACAATTTATAAACAAAGTAAGTATTCAGGTAGTCTGGGTGTGATTCAGCTTTTGTTTGCATTTTTAAAGTACCAACTTGAAACATTATATATATATATATATATATATATATATATATATATATATATATGTTCTTAGAGTACAGTGTATATTTTGCAAGGTTCACTGTACTATTTGGTATGGCCACATTCATAAACTGGCAAGGTATTTTCCACAGCCTGCTTTCATGATAAACCTTTCTCTCTTTCTCTCTCTCTCTCTCTCTCTCTCTCTCTCTCTCTCTCTCTCTCTCTCTCTGTCTCTCATCTGCATCTATCTCCCTATCTCTTTCTATCTACCATCTATTTATGCATCTATTTAATCTTTGTTAGAGCTATGAGATATTGAAATCATTTCTAGGCACACAAAAGTCCTTAAGGCCCTCAAAAAAAGGAAGTAATTATTTTCAAATCACCACAATGAGCTAAGTGAAAACATCTGCTACTTCTATTCCACTATTATAGTAGAAATAAAGACTATCTGGCTGCTGTTAAAATGGGACCAGTACTGTATAATGATATTATCTTTTTTCTTTTAAATTTTCCTATATACGTTATGTTATTGATTTTCTCAAATACATGAAGTTTTTATATATTTCAAGCCATAAACCAAATGCATACATAATTAGGAGGGAAATTATTTGGAAATTGCATTAAAACATTTTCTGAGTAGTCAACATAGAGGAAATAAAAGATTCAAAGCCATCAGCGATGAGGTACTTAGCAGTGGCAGAGTCATTTCCTGAATTGTCACTGAAGGTTACCTTGTTCCTCTGCTCTCTGGTGGAGAGCAGTGAGAAACCAGTTGCTACATGGCTCAAAACTGGCATAGCTCTAGTCTATGGCTTTGAATTTCATGCCTGATCGTATTTCTTCATGGTTTCAGAGAAAAGTGACAATTCAAATTAAAGAAAAAAATTGAAATATAAACTGATGCTAAGTAGGTTAAATGGAACTGTAGCCTTCTGTTGCTTCTATCAATGAAGTTTGAAAATAAAGCTGAGATAAGAGACTGGCTTTGCACATGATATGAGATTATTGGTTTCTCCCCAAAGAAGTTTTAGTTCAAAAACAGGGAGGAAAGGGGTTCTGTAGGCAAAGCCTATCAATTGTCAGCAATAGTTGATATTCATGTCGTGAAATTCTGCTTACACCTCCTCCCCCAAAATACAAGGTTAAGTAGCCCAGAAACATTTTGTGGGCAGCTTGTGTAGTTCAAAACCAGTTTATTTGTTCTGGTGACTAACTCTTTTTAAGCAGAATCTTCTGTTTCCAGCCACAGGAGCCACACCATTGTTCAGGGTACTACACTGTCAGCTTTATAATATTAATAAATAAGAGGAATAGTTACCACAAATGTAGGAGAGAGAAGAAAAAGAAAGAAAACAAGCACATTTCTTTTATATGAATGATGCCATTGGAAAAAGAATTTCACAAAATTAGGGGCTGGACAGTACACATAAATCGTATCTATTAGGTTTTACAAGTTTGTTTTGAACTTACCGTTTAAGTTTTGGGATCTAGTTAGCAGAACACATTGTTAAAAGTCTTCTATCCAGTGATCTCAATTCACATAAAGGCAGTTGAAATACCTGTGGGTCAGTAATAGGACTTTAAAGTTGAATTTAGATATTTAAGCAGTTCTAGTAGATGTGAAGAATAAAACATCTCTTTGATATTGTTACTCAGTAGTGAAGGCTCTTATGTGGCCACCAGAGATGTATTTAAACTGCAAGAAGTTTTTCATATTCAGTAAAAAGACTGCTTGAATCACCTTGAGTTGTGACCTATGCCCTTCACAATACAGTAGGAATTCTCTATTGTTAAACACATAAGTTCATGATATCAAGTTGTAGATTTGGCTGACTGGAAGAAAGTTTGTAGATGTTAGAAAAATAAAAACATCCACATTGAAGTTTGGGGAATTACACATTTTTGATTCCCAGAAGTTGGAGGCAGAGGGAGAGCAAGACTGGTGAATGATAGACTAGAGAACATCTTGTGCCACAGTAAATCTAATGGAGTTTCAGCTACAGAAATACATGTAATATAATGTAATCGGCTTTTGAACTGTGGAATACTCCAGTTCTTGCTTTGAGGAGACCTACTGCCTCCATAAATACAGAGTGTGTAGGTTTAAAGTTGGTAATTCTAGAACCCATCTTGCAACATATGGAAAACGGCACCACATTGTTTGATTCTCAACCTGGACTGCAGTAGGCACCAGATGTGATTTGTATAATGAAGTGTGGTCTTCAAAGACTAATGCATTGAAAGGTTGATTGGTTAATTTCTTAGCTTTGTTGGAGAAAGGTTAGTGGCAGGGGCGGAAGGGTGAAGGTTAGTCAGTCATTTGAAGGCTACTAGTGGAAGACTAGCTTCCAGGGAACTAAAATGAGGGTCTTAAAGCCCACACCCACAGTGACACCTACTCTAAGACTACACCTACTCCGACAGGGCCACACCTTCTAACAGTACCACTCCCTGGGCCAAGCATATAGAAACTGTTTCAGTCTTCACGGCCATGGTGTTCATTTCAAGTGCCTTTGGCCCATACCCTACAGACTGAACTCTCTGAAAACATGAGCCAAAAAGCTGTTCTTAAGTTTTTATGTCAACCACATTGTTCACAATGACAGAAAGTAACCAATAAACCCTCAATAGCATGATTCTTTACTTATCGTTTACCATGGCCATTGTATTCCTAGCAGAGTAAACTTTGCAGTCATTGAGCAGTGAACTATGAATCATTTATATTTCTCTTTCCATCATCCTGTCATGTAACATGTGATAACTGAGTTCAAATTAACAAATGGAGTACCAATGTGGGTGTAGAGGAAAACTATGGTGAGAAATATTTCCTATCAATAAACATGTTGAATATTATTCAGATATTAGTGGCATTACCACTTTGGTAATTTTACTTGAAAAATAGATTTTAAGGTGAAAGGAAGATTTGGGAGTGAGCAGTGCTTTTGGAAAAAACTGTCTACTCGTTATCATCAACAAAGAAGTTCCTTCGTTTTGGAAGTTCTGAAGTATTCCAGCTCTTTGAGTGTTGCTGATTCCCGAAGTCCACCTGATGTCTTGGAGCTAAATGAATGAGCCTCTTTTAATGTGCTGTCAGATGTACAATACATGGCATGAATACAGTCAATGATGGTCCAGGAGAAACAGACTGTTGCTTTATGCTTGAAGCTCTCTCCCAGGCCTAAGGGAGGGAGCAGAAATTAGGTCTCAGTTTTTGCAGAGTTTAGGTTGTAGCTGGCTTTCTAATGCTAATCTGAGATCCGGTTGATATATAATTCTGTAGCTCTCATATATAAATTTTGTCTTCATGATTTCTTTTCCTGTTAAAATGAATGGTTACACCGAATAAAGGAATTTGGGCTTGGGAGATGGCTCAGTGGGTTAAAGAACTTGCAGCAAAAATAAGGACCTGAGATTAAATCTCCAGTATCCATGCAACAGCTGCGAATGTCCATGTGTGCCCATGTCTGCATCATTGGGAGTATAGCTGAAGAAAGGTGGGTCCCCAAGTACTCTCTGGCTTGCTAAGCTAGTCAAAAGTTGAGCTTCATCTTTAATTATGAACCCTAAATTAAAAAAAAATATGAGGTACAGAGTGATAAAGGAAGACTTCAGATGTGTTCAAGAACCTCACACAGACACACATACAGACACACACATAGACACACAGACGTAGCCACACACATATACACACACACAAAGAGAGAAACAGAGAAAGGGAGGCAGAGAAACTAGGACAGAGAGACAGAGATAGAGACAAAGAAGCAGAGAGACAGTCAGAGACAGAAACAGACAAAGGCAGACAGAGATAGAGAAAAATATCACATAGTTCTTCCTTGAAATTATTCCTTGCCAATATTTAAACAAACAGACAAACAAACAAACAAACCAAACACACAGCTTAATGCCCTAGATGAAAATGTAGATTTTTCAGTTTGTGATTTCAGCCTTACCACATATTGTTAGCCCAAAGGACATTGATTTCAGGAAGTAGAAGTAGGTCAGATAGACATACGCCCCAATGGGAGTGCCTGGAGACACTCAAGGGAGAAGTTGGCTAAGAATAAAATGCAGTACCAGGTGCCATAGCTGACATCACTTTTATACCCACCCAAATTAGTGTGTTTGCCACATTTTTGGACATACATGTCCCTGCATACCACAATGTGAGAAAATGACCCCGTGGACAGTCACTAGCTAATGGAATGTGTTCAGTAAAGTTCAAATGGCACAAGAGTCCTCATTCTTCCTCTACTGAGAAGCAGCTGAATGCCTCACCTTCAGTCCCATGACTTAATATTATTGTGCGTTGATTTACTCTTGAGAGATCTCAGCTCCACTTAGCAGGCTGTTGGTGCAAGATAAATGACCCAACATGTATTTGCTAACTGGACAAGGTTATTGGTTCCTTAACACAATAAAAATTGATAAAATCCCTTAACTGAATACAAAGATGAAGACAAAATATGAAAACTCCGAGAAATAATTAAGACCACTTACGTATTAAGCTTATTTAAAGTAATCATATAGTTTAACATGAAGATTCTGCTTTTTTCTGAACAATAGGATTTATGGACAGTGATTTATATTGAAGGATCAAATGATGAAATAACAAAACATTTTCTAGTATCTTGTATTAATACAATGAAAATAAAATGATAAAAATACTTCCCTTATGCACTAGGTCTATTTTATTTCCCTTTCTCAGGGAGACTCATGCATCCTGCCTTGAGTGAGTGTTGTTAATTAGATTCTTTGAATCTGTGGATTAGAGAATGTTTATCCTTTACAGCTAATATCCACTTATAAGGGAGTACATGCCATGTTTGTCTTTCTGGGTCTGGGCTACTTCACTCAGGATGATCTTTTCTCATTCAATCTCTTTACATTAAAATTCCACGATGTCATTGTTTTTTATCAATTCATTCATTCATTCATTCATTTACTTTGCATTGCAATTGAAGCCCTCCTATCTCTTCCCAGTGTCTCTTAACATGGCACCTCCTCCTATCCATCCTCCCCTTCTCCTCTGAGGAGAGGGAGGTTCCCTTTGAGTACCAACCCACACTGGCATATCAAGTCACTGCAGGCCTAGGCACAGCCTTTCTTATTGTGGCCATTGTTTTAATAGCTAAGTAATATTCCATTAAGTAAATGTATCATATTTACTTTTTCCATTTCTTGATTGAGTAACATCGAGATTGTTTCCTGTTTCTGGCTATTATGAATAAGGCTACTATGAGTTGAGCAAATGTTCTTATTGTATGGTTGATCTTGAGGTCGCTTCATTCTTACTTTTCTGAGAAACTGCCAAATTGGTTTCCAAGAGACTTGACAAGTTTGTACTTCCGTCAGCAATGCGGGAGACTTCCTCTTGCTCCACATCACTGCCAGAATGCGCTATAGCTTGAGGTTTTTACCTTAGCCATTCTAAGGGTTGTAAGCTGGAATCTCAGAGTCATTTTGATTGCCCAAGGATGTTGAACATTTCTTTAAGTGCTTTCCCACCATTAGGTATTCCTCTGTTGAAAAAGTTGTATTATTTGTATTTAAATCTGTACCCCATTTTTAAATTGGGTTATTTGGTTTGTTGATGCCTGGTTTCTTGATTTCTTTATATATTTTGAATATCAAACCTCTGTTAGATGTGGGATTGGTGAAGATCTTTTCCCATTCTGTAGGCTGTGGGGTTGTCATTTCTGGATGGGATAAGTGTTGGGGATGGGAAAGGAGGGATCAGGTTAGGGGAGGATGGAAAAAGAAAGTACTGAGAGACACAGCTGGAATGGGACACCTGACACTGTTAATGGTATACTGCTATACTTATACACAGGAGCTTAGCATAATTGTCTTCAGACTGGCTTCACCCAGCAACTGATAGAAAGATATGCAGAGACCCAGAAGAAGGATTGTAGGAGACAGGGGATTAAGGACATCAGAAGAAACCTACAGAATCAACTACCCTAGGTCCACAGAGGCACAAAGAAACAGAACTGCTAATGTGAGAGCATGTGCGGACAATCTTAGGCCCTATGTATATATGTTAACTGTTGGGTAGACAACAAAGCACATTCTTTGTGGTAGGCTACGATGATGAAACCTGGATTAAATAAAATAAAATGTGAATGTATATTCAACTTAATAAAACATAGTATTTCTAAAGTGAATATAGAATATGCAATTACAATGGGCATGCAATTGTAAATATTCATGTGAATATATATGCATGCATCTTCATGATCAATAAATCTAATGTTATTTGTTTATTGAATAGTTTTAAAATTTTGAAGGTAAGTCAATGATATTTCAGAGTCAGTCTAACTGAAAGCAAATATTTTTATAAAGATATTTCAACAGGTAAGAGAAAGATAAAGTTTAAAAAACATGCAAATACTTTGTTTCAACTAAACAAATTGTTACTAAATGTTTTTGTATCAGCATCATTTTATATAATGTAAGTTGGCTTTTCATTTTTAATGGTGATTTTTATGATAAATAGCCTCTATAGACTCATTTGTTTGAACATTTAGTTTCCAAATGGTGCTGTTTGGAGGGATTATGGAATCCTGGGGGCAGGTTTTGAGATTTTATAAATTAGACTCTCTTTACATTCTCTGTCTCTGCCTTCAGAATAATGATGGAAATGTGATCAGCTATTCCTATGCCTCCCCACTATAATGTACTCTAGCCTAGAAGTACCTTAAGCCAACTGAATGCTTTCTTCTCCAAGCTGTTTTTTTGTCAAGGTATTGTATCACAACAAGTAAACTAGAAGATAAATTGGTACCAGGAGTGAGGTTCATGTGATAAAGTGAACATGTGTCTTCTGTATCCTTGGGGTATTTTGTGGAAGAATTTGGAAGTGTGAGGGGGAAAGATATTAAACATTGAAACAGGTTAATGGGCTTCTCTTTGGAAACTTAGAAGATAAGAATGCTGAGAGAAAGACAAATTGTAGAGGCCCAGCTCACAAAACATCAGAGGGGAGTAAAGACTCTATCTGCAACCAGGCTAGAAGTGATTTATGAAATATTTTGGTAAAAAAAGGCAGCATTTTGCCACTGTCCTTGGAATTTAAATGAGGCAGAATTAAAAAGTAATGAATTAATTTCTTTGATGGAGAAAATTTCAAGACAGTAATACACTGAGTTTATAAAATGGTTATTAGCGAGTACTCTTAATGAAAATCTACATTGAAAAATAGCAGCAGATGGGACAGATCAAAACTTTTAAATGTGAGGTTTGAAGAGGAAATGAATATTTAAAGAGCTTCAGATTACATTTAAAGAGTTTATATCGAAAGGAGTGTATAGTTGCTTAAACATAATAAGGCCATTAAATACAAACATCTATTAGCACTGGGATAATAGAAACGTGTCCTGAGGGCAAGCCCCCATACTTCTCATTCTTGAATTCAGGAAAAAGTCTAAGTATTATTATATATATAATATATATATAATATATAATATATATAATAATATAATATATATATATTTGCACCAATATCAATATACAGAAGCTCCTGTAACTATAGTTCATGGAGACAAGCTTCATCCCAAGCTGGCAATTAAACTATGTAGTATTATCCACATAATACTGGCTTTAGAGACAGAAAGATGTAAGATTGAAGGTTCATGATTTTTGTCCTCCATGTTTTCAGAGAAACACCAAGACCAGGTAATGTGTGACAAGGATGGGGTCCTTGCAAAGAGGCCCTGAAAGTCCCTGTAGGAAGCTATGATGGTGAAGCCTAAGTTGTTCTGGGACTTTAAGATGTGGGAGATCCCAGAACTAGTGACATATGACATATGCCAATGAACTCTGTGTACAGTGAGTAGAAATCAACCTAAAAGATGAGTGTGTGTTTTAGGCAGCAATGGTGGCGGGATAGAGATGTTTTAGCCCTTTGAACTGAATCCATAGACAATGAACAGGAAGCCTCAGAATTTGGTGATTGTCTACTGGGCTTTAGTCTAATATTTCCTCACTGTACCTTCACGTCTTCCCTCTTGAATAAGATAATATATTCTGTGTCATCGTATGATGGAGAAATATTATCTGTTTATTGATTCTACATGAAGTCACAGTTAAGAAATTGTCTTGATGGGGAGGGGGAAAGAGATAGGGGGACTCCAGAGGTGAGATTGGGAAATGGGATAACATTTGAAATGTAAGTTAAGAAAATATCTAATAAAAAAAGGAATTGCCTCAAGTTGTCAAATTATGGATTTTTGAACAGCTTTGAGACTGATTAATACTATGGTGATTTTTAAAGTTATACCACATGTGTTTTTTATTATGGGTTGGTCATGCTCCTTGATATGAGGTACAGAATATATTAATGTGAATGAGAAATATCTCCCAAGGTCCATGTATTTGAAGACTTAGTCTCCAGTTGGTAGTCATTTGTAGAAGTGATGAAATCATGAGGTTGGTGACTATCTCCTTAGTCACTGGGCAGATTTGATGTTTATGGAATCTTCCCATTGTTCCCTCTTTCTGCTTCCTGTGTTTTGATGATAATGTTATCAGCTGGCTCCTTGTTCCTTCTGTGATGCCTTCCCTGCCTGCTTTCATCCCTTACTCACCAGAATGGAATATATCTTTCTAGACCATCCATCAAAGTAAACCCTTTCTTCCCTAATTGCTACTTTTTATTTTTAAAAGATGCATGATATCGTGTGACTGTTTTCAAGCCCTGAAATGATATAGCCCTTAAACTTTTGCAACCTCATCAATGCATTTAGAATATAAATATTGTATCACTTTTTAAAAATTACATTTCAACTAAAAGACATAAATGTGTGCATGTGTATGTGTGTGTGTGTCCTTAACTGTTCTCTTAATGTGCTTTTAATGTAGATAAACACTTTAATCTATATTTTCAAATAGTAAGCCGAATATAGAGCAGGGAGTTTTTATGGAACAAAGATAAAGAGATGAAACCATGACAATTTGATATAGCATATAGCATGTGCATACACATGTATACACAGGCATTTGACATGTATCATCAAGTAATAATTTTGATTGTATTTTCTTGATCACCAATGATTTGATATGTTAGTAATAAAGTCATGTTAGTAGGCATAGGGAAAGCTTGGTGTTTCCTGCAGAAGCATAAAGACTTGGTTTGCATAACCAGCGATCAAGTAAAAAGCCAGATGCAGTAACACACATGTCAAATCTCAGATGTATGTGGGTCCCCAACATTCTCTGTCCAGTTAACCTAAGCTAGTCTATGAGATCCAGATTCAACAGCACGCCTTCTTTGAAAAGCTTTACTTTTGAGATCATTCTAAGATTTCACTGGGAAGAGACAGCTTGTCATTTTCAAGGATGTGTTTTCCTAGTTATGGACCTGAGTAGGTGGCTGAGGACTTGTTCTAAGAGTGGAAACAGCATTCTTTATTGTGTAGTCATTTGCTCTTGCTTCATTTAACTAACACCCCCATTTCTGTATATTTACAAAAATACACTTGCTAACCAATTATGGTTAGTCTACCTGGAATTAGCTAGTAGAAACCTGTGAGTCTAGTTAATTGGTTCTGCTAACTCCATTGCACACTAATGTGAAACCAACAAATGTAGAAGTCTGTGAACCCCATTTTCCTCTTGCCACAAAGCACCTCACCACATGCTTCCCCGTGGCTATCAGAGCCAATTTTCCCTGTTCGAGTGATGTCACAGGACAGTCTGATTTCTGGTAGATTTGGTGAATATCTGTTTCATTGTTAATATGTGCAACAAATTTTTGATGCAGAATGTTATCTGGTGCTTTTGTAGAATCCCCCTTTGAGAACCCATGAAACTGAATTAGTTTTGAAGGATGACGAGAACATGAAGAGTTACAAAGACAAGTCAGTGTTATTGTAAATGTATTACCCCCTCTTGGTTACCCTAGTCAAGTAAAGGATCACTTAACTTAGGCAATAAGTGTTACTTTATGCTGGTGTAAAGAAAAATAAAATTCGTTAACATGGACTCAATATAAAGATAATTGAGGGTCCAGAATTTAAGACTATCAAACAATAGGATTTCTCCAAATAGGATATCCCCTTTTTAGTGATTTCTTCTTTTAACTCCATTTCTCCTTCCTTTACTCCCTAAGGCATAAAATGACTTTTAAAAATCCATAGATTCCAGCTATTCTCTCAACACATGCATGAAATATGTGCACAGAGACAAGAGCTGTAAGAACAGAAGGTCATAGAATTAGACATTCTGTTTTGATGAACTTTTGAGACAATCAGCAAATTTTTAAATTAGTGTGTCTGACTAGCTTTGAGTTTATATCAGGTAGTCTGTGGTATTCCTCTAAAGAGAGTCATTTGATCCAGTTGAATTCTTGGACCCCTTATAATTTGAACATTAAACAATATATACTGTCATAAATTTGGGGGGACAAACAAATTTTTCAGTTGAAAATAGAATTTTTTAAATAATTGTTCAGATACTTATTCTCATTACATCCTGTTTTACATTATATTGAGAATTTTCTATATGCCTAGAATTGTGATGGGAACATACATAATGTTTCAAATGTTTACAGAACCCTTTAAGAACAAATAATAATTATAATCGTAGGATTTTATTATGTCAACTGAACTTCAATTTAGCTACAAAATGACAGAGCTAGATTGAATATAGAAATACAGGACTTCAACATCAACATTTTCTTCTAGTAGGCCTGTGAAGTAAATTACGGAAATGTCCTTTAACTGGGGTAAAGGACAATCATTTTAGGAGGTAAAAGGTGTTTGTGATTTTCATTGTTTTCTCAGACTCCTGGCCCAGGCTGTGTGACAAATTAACCTGTAAAACATTTCCTCTAGGTCTTTGTGTTTGGTTTTCCTGGGTGTTTAAGACCCCCTCTGTATGTGTGTAAACCGTGATGTATATTTACTCCCAAATCTGTCATTCTATCTAGGTGGTAATAAATCTGTTATGTATTTCATGCTCAATTAAACAGAAATCTTACAAGATTCCCATGTATTATGGAAAGATCGCCATCTGTCCCCTCCTTAATTAGGACCATCCTGATTATGTTAAACGTGTCCTGGCTCCCGTTAAAATTCTCTAAATACACACGAAGGAGAAGTTGTTAAAAATGAATTGTCAGCAAGAAACAGAAGAGATTTAAACAAAGAAAGAAACCCCCCAAAGAAAGCTAAACAAAGAGAAATATCTCAAACCTCGAGGCTTAGATTGAATTGAATAATAACCCTTCCCCTCACCTCTCATGACTAATCCATACCAAGACGCAAATGCAACTTGAAACGAATCATTCTGGAAGCTTCGGGAGTTTGGTTAATTTTTGTTTCCTGTTCTCTCTCTCTCTCTCTCTCTCTCTCTCTCTCTCTCTCTCTCTCTCTCTCTCTCTCTCTCTCTCTCTCTCTTTTGCTTGGAACACCTTTAGGCCTTGGGATCTGATTGGAGCCAGGAGGGGGAAATGCCGAAATCCTATAGGGAAAGCTAGCTCTTGGGGGTAATTTAGACCTGATTTGGGGGAACAAAATGCTTCTATATGTTTTATGTTGCAAGATTTCTGTTGTGAAATTTAGACTGGCTTGAAAGTACAGAAGAATCTCTGATAACAATGCAAAATCTAGATAACAGTGGAGAAGAAAGTGATTTGTTTTTGTATCTTTGAAGGATGCAGTTAGCCTGGGTTCTTACCTTGTTTTGCTCTCAGCTATGTGATTATTTTTAAATGCTCTTCCTGGCCTTTTCTGTGTTAACATGTACCGCAGCATGGTCTAACTGTGTGTGCCCAGTCACTAGGGAAATGCAGGCATTTTACTATGGTGTAAAATTCCTTCCCCCCTCGCCCCCCATCCATTTGACTAAACAAATACTTGCTCGGCAGCAAGTGTTCCAGGATAAGCTCTGACCACAAAACAATCAACAAAACGTACCTGCCTTTATGGATCTTACATTTCGGTTGTAAACACAGACTGTGTTAGATCATACTAAGTGATGCGTGGAGAAACGAATCCATGTGAGAATTTTTTAAAACAGTAAATTTAGGACTGGCTTGCCTAAAACGGACATTTAGGATATCCAGGGGGGAAAGTTGCACAAGGCAGGACCAGTGGCTCCTGCTGGCCTGTCTGCTAGGAGGTGAGAAAAGTAACTGGAAACTCTGTGACTGGAAGGGGGTCAACTTGAAGACATCTAAAACGCATGCGCAGGAGATGAGCCTGGAGCACAGACAATTCCAGCTGCTACTTCATGCTCATACAATTTGTCCTTTACCTAATTCGCCAAGATGATAGGTAGACATAACTTTAGAAATATGGAAATCCAGACACAAAAGAAGAGGTTCAAAAGCTTATTTAAGTGAAAGGCGATAATTTGAAAACATTAACTTCTTTTTGATTAATGCATTTCGAATAAATCCATTAAAACGGAGGGTATGCATGCCTCATCATTTTCCTCATCCTGCCTTGATTCACCCTTCTTCTTTCTTTTCTTTCTTTAAAGCCTTTCCCGTTCTCTGCTTCTGTTCTCCTGTCCTTCCTATAGGTTATATGCTGTGTGAATCCATTTGTATAATATTCTTGAAGTGACAAGACTATACAAATAAATAGGCAATTTGGTTTTCAGCTGTAAAGAGTGAGTTGGGCAAGACCCGAGGGAAGTTGTAGTAGCAACCGGAAGGACTACTGTGACTTTGAGACATATTACAGCATGGCGATGTTCTTATGTTCTAGGACACCGTACCATAGCTTTTTAAGATAGCACCATCAGGGCAAATCAGTTTTCGGTTACACGAGACCTCTTATATTCTTTTTTTCCTTTTTATTATTATCATTATATTTTAATCTTCCTCTAGAGTCCAGCTGCCACCCACTGCTCCCATCCTATACCTCCCCCTTCCCCTGTCTCCAGGAGGATGTGCCGACTCCCCTCACCTCCACCCCACCAGATCTCCCCGCTCCCCGGGGCTTCAAGTTTCTCCAGGGTTAGGTGCATCTTCTCTCACTGATACCAGACCAGGCAGTCCTCTGCTGTCTATGTATCGGGGCCCTCATAACAGCTGGTGTATGCTACCTGGTTGGTGGCTCAGTGTCTGTGAGATCCCGGGAGTTCACGTTAGTTGAGACTGCTGGTCTTCCTATGGGGTCATCCTCCCCCTCAGTTTCTTCCAGCTTTTCCCTAATTCGACCTCAGAGGTACCTGGCTTCTGTCTGCTGGTTGGGTGTAAATATCTACACTTGACTCTTTCAGCTGTTTGTTGGGTCTCTTGGAGGACAGCCATGCTAGGCTCCTGTCTGTAAGCACACCACAGCATCAGTAACAGTGTCAGGACCTGGAGCCTCCCCTTGAGTTGGACCCTAATTTGGGCCAGTCCCTGGACCTCCTCTCCTCAGGCTCTTCTCCATTTTTGTCCTTACAGTTCCCCTAGATAGGAACAATTCTGGGTCAGAGTTCCTGACTGTGGGTTGGCAACCCTTTCCCTCCACTTGATGCCCTGTCTTTCTACTGGAGGTAGACTCTATAAGTTCCCTCTCCCCACTGTAGGCATTTCATCTAAGGTCCTTCCCTTTCAGTCCTGAAAGTTTCTTACCTCCCAGGTCTCTGGTATATTGTAGAAGGTCCACCTACCTCCTACCTCCAGAGGTTACCTGTTTCCTCTGCTGGCCCTCAGGGCTTCAGTCCTGTATCCCCCCACCCCCACATACCTGATCATGTTGCCTTTTTCCCCTCCCTGTCCCCTTTCCCACTCAAGTCCCTCCCTCCCTCTGCCCACAGTGATTACTTTCTTTTCTCTCCCAAGTGGGATGGAGGCATCCTCATTTAGACAGATTCTATATTATTTCTTAAACTAGCATATGAATGACACAGTACTTTAGAATAAAGGTTTGTTTTAAAATATTAAATCATCTTAGAGGGCACCATTAGGCATATGAAACCTTCTCTCACAACATACTTTACCTGTTATCTTTCATAGATGAGGCAATTTTTGATACCAAAATGTCTCTGACATTCCTTGTATAATTATCAATACTCTACCAACAAACCCATAAGTTTGTTCTTAAACATTAAACTGTAACACTGTGGCATCTGTGCATTGTGTATTGAAACTGACAGGTATAGCCGGTTGAGAGCAAAAACCCAGGGGAACAGAAATGGTTTTCAGAGAGAAAGGTAAGTTGACCTCAAGGATGGTACATGAGAATGTCTGGAAGGAGGAAAGAGAAGGAGGGAAAGTTTTATAATTCTATTTTAATTAAAATGTGTCAAAAATAAACAAATCATATAAAAGGGCTCATTAGAATGATTTTGTAATGAGGAAATGAAGTGAAGTTGACAGTGATTATTAGTATTGATTGTCAGCTTGATTGGAATGTGGAATGAACAAGGAGACAGGCCTCTGGGCAGGACAGATTAGGTTTTTGGAAGGAATTAACTGAAGCATATATGTCTTTCTCTGCACTGCAGGGATCGTTATCTTCCATTCAGCCATGAGGAAATCTAAACAAATAATTAGTGCTTGCTATTTTCCTGTCTTACCTTTGCTTTCAAATGCATCTACTCTGCTGCTGCTGCTGCTGCTGCTCCCATCTATCGCTGACATTGCCTTCTGCATGAACCTGCCACACTCCAGGAATTCTTCTGCTCTTCCATCACCAGGCTGGGACTGCCGAGACACCCAGCCTCATGGATTACAGAGCTACCATATTCTTTGCCCCTCTACTGTAAGACAAGATACTGTGGAACTACATGACTCAAATTTTGTAAGCCAATCTGATTATATATATATATATATATACATATATATGTATATGTATACATATATGTATATATATATATATGGAATCATCTCTTGTGTACTGTGTGGAAACATCATCTGTCCAAAAGAAGGAAAGAAAGAAAGAAAGAAAAGAAAAAGAAAAGAAAGAAAAGAAAGAAAGGAAAGAAAGAAAGGAAAGAAAGAGAGAAAGAAAAGAAAAAGAAAAGAAAGAAAGGGAAAGAAAGAAAGAAAGAAAGAAAGAAAAAGAAAAGAAAGAAAAGAAGAAAATAAAAGAAAGAAAGCTGATGGCAGATTTGAACTCTGGGAGATAACCAGTGCAGGAGATTCACCACCGAGACTCTAGGAAGTCAGATGTAGGAAGCTGAGAAGAGGTAACCGCCATATGGTAGAACTTAGATTAGTTTAAATGGGATAATTGAGTTACAAGCTAGTGGGGACAAATCAATGCTTAAGGCCTAGGCATTCATTGTCAAACAATAAGCTTCCGAGTCATTATTCAAGAACTGGGGGCCTGGGTGGAAAAGCCCTGTGGTCACAAAAACTCCCTTTGTTAAATATATTTATTTTGTTGTTGTTTTCCCTCTGACCAATATCCTTTTGGATCTTCATGCCCAAAACACTAGATTTTCCATTTTCCAAAGTTTTAACAGTAGTTGGTATTATAACTTCTAAACTGTCTCTCCTGACAGGTATGCAATCATTTGTGATAACTTTTCTTATTTTATGAGAATTTATAGGTCTTAGGATATTCTGTGAAGCATTTGTTCTCCTGAATATATACTGAAAATATAATTTCTCACTATATGTAATAAATGAGTTTCTATCACAAATGGTTTATTCTAATTAAAACAAGTAAATCTTTGGCATTTTCATTAATAATATTGTGTACACAGCAGTAGAAGCACCCAGAAGATTTAATGAAAGAGACAAGAGCATTAAAACATAACTTTGTGTGCATATATATCATGGTTTAAAAAGAAATGTTCTTCATTTTTTGAAATAGGTCCTGTTTTCAAGCACAGTTATGAGCAAGGTGTCCATTCAAGATCAAAGGGTTTGGGTTCAGATGAAACTGTGTATGTATTTATGTATTATATATTATGCATTATGAAATACACATTTCATTCAAATACTTATGCATGAATGGAACTGAATATAGAAATATGATATCCATATCCAAAGGAATAAAAATTAGTCCTATAGTCCACACCCTGTAAAAGTAAGTAAATTTTTAATGAGTAGGAAACCTGAACATGATATTGTTTATCAAAGTCCAGGCATTACTACTAAAGAAATATCTTACAACAATGAGACAAGAAAGTTTTATAGTGATATGAAAACAGAGGCATGTTAAATATTAACATTTCAACATTTCAATTTTGGGAATACTTAGAAAATAAGTTTGATAATATATAGAAAATGTTTAAGAAGTTCAAATTCTAAAATTGAGTGGGGATTCTGACTTCACATAAAATGTCACTTTAGCATTCATGAGAAATCAGGAACAACATATATATATATATATATATGTATGTATATATATGTGTGTGTGTGTGTGTGTGTTTGTGTGTGTGTGTCAATTTGAAGGAGAAATAAGTCTGTAGCATTTTCATTAAGTGGTATGTAATGTATTCATTAATTAAATGGACCTTGAATAAAATTTACATGAGTCAGAGGGAGGCAGATCTTTGCTGTTCTCTTTCCAGCTTGACTGGGTGGGGGGTGTCTATCAATGGTGCTGAAGACAAATTCACATTTAATAAAAATGCTTAAAAGTGGAAAGGAGAGAAGTATAGATATTTTCATATTTTAAGATTTTTCACCAAATTCAGAATTACCAAAATATTTTGTGCTATGGCTTGAACTGAAATGTCCCATGCAGGCTCAGGTATTTGAATACCTGGTTCTCAGGCTGAATTGTTTGGAGAATATTGTATAATTGCTTTCATTTTTTACTGGTTATTTTATTAATTTACATTTCCAATGTTATCCTCCTCAATTTTCCCTCCACAAACCCCATATCACTTCCCCCCCACCCACCACCCACTCCTGACTTGCTTCATGGGTTGAGAAAGATTATTAGAGGCCGGCTTTTGACTCCTTAAACCCAGCCTCCTTTCTGGTTCTGTTCTTAGCTTTCTGCCGGCTGTCACGATATGGCAACTGCCTCATGCTCTCCCCTCTATGCCTTTCTTGACTGCAGTCCTCTAAAACTATCATCTGAAATATGTTGCTTCAGTGTAAGTCGCTTCCACCAGTTATGACAGGAAATGTGTCTGATGCATCCCACCTTTATAGTGTATATTGTCATATCTTGAGCACTCTGAATGAATGTGGTTTGAGAAGAACAACCCAGACACATTTGAGAACTTAAAATACCTCAAATTGTTATTTTTTTATTATGATAAACCAGGGCATGTTACTTTGGAAAATTATGAGTTCCCAGGAGTTTAGACTCACAGAAAACAAAGATTACACCTGTAAGGGGAAATAAGGTATATTATTTTTACCTATTTGCTTCTATTTGGGGGTTCTGATTGCTAAAATTTTTTTCCTGACTCATTAAACTAATACCTCTTTCTGGGGTAATAGAGCAGAGGCATAATCACTAAGTCTGAAGAATATTTCTGCTTTTCAGCTTTTCATTTTATTTCTTTCCTGGCTTTACTATTGTGTTTACATGGATATTAAAGATGAGGGATGGATGCCTATCCACCAATTTGTCATTGGCTCTCTCAAATTCCCATTGTGATTCTGATACTAAGGAATTCATTCGTGGACTAAAACCTGTGTTTTAATTGGACTCAGTAGGTTCGATATACACATAGAACACATCTCAGGGATTGATATGTGTGTTATAATAATAATTTTAATAAGAGATCATAGATTCGTGAGGGGGAACAAAATAATTTGGGGGGAAACTGCTGGGAAATGTATGGATGCAGTGTTCACATATGCAGTTCTCAAGATTAAAATTAAATTTAAAATCCTACAAACAAAAAACAAGCATCATATCCAGAGTTCCGAGGGGAGATGGTACTTTAGGTCTTTACTCTGTTTTAGATTTGGTTTCGTATTTGAGTTGAGCCTCCCTCATGTATCCGATTTCTCCTCTGTGGTGTTCATTTGTGCATTCACCAGTTGGAAGGTGACTAGTGTGAAAGCAGATAGGACGGAGGCGTGGTGCAGGTAGGTTAGACTAAGCAGTTCTCGCTCCTTCTGGTCCATGTTTTAATGAAGAGCTGGATTTTACTGTTGATGATATGATACGGATTGCCTTAGTGACCTCCTTTGATAATTTATCCATTACGTACTTTGGTATGTCTAGTATATTTTAGTGATAGTATATATGTCTAGCTTTCCCAAGATTTTGGGTTCAATCCCTGTCCCGCGCTACGTCTCGCCAGCAGGAACGACGCAATGGCACACACAGGACCCTTCTACAGAAAAAGCTTTATCGTCTTGAGAGGAGAGCATAAGCTTACAATGCGGAGACGAATGAGTGAGGAATAACCGTCCCTTATATAGGAAAATATGATCGAATAGGACGTGTAACTCTCTGACTGGTCGCTGACAATTATGCCAGATGACGTACCATAACGACACGTGTCCCTTGAGTAGGGAAGTTACCAGGCCGCCCGTATTGATGTTTTTTACTAGGTGCGTTCTGCCAGATGCTGGTGCCATCTTGTAATGGGTATGTAAGGACAGCTCCTCGGACAGCTCCTCACATCTGTGAGGACAGCTCCTCGGACAGCTCCTCACATCTCCCCTTTTCTGTTTTTTTAAGCAAACAGGACACCCAGATATAGGAGGGCGAAGACAGAGGTCATATCCTCGCATACAAGTTGTGAACCTGTACAAGAGAGATGCCCTTAGGCTGTTGTTGGGACCCAGGGCACTCCCGACCCGTCGCACTGCCATTTTGGGGGAGGGAGGGAAACTGGGGCAGAAACCCTCATGTAATATGACATGCCTTCAGGGGCGTATTTGGTAGAACTTCCCTGCGATGCTAAGCCGTCACCCTCATGGGCTGCTCAAGCCGGACACTCTAATCCTGTGCAATGAACGAGGTTCTAGGAGTGCAAGAGCTGTCCAGCGGGCGACCTGTTGCAGAGCATGGTCAACCAGATATCAGCTGACGCTCCTTGTTCAAGGGCTACAAGCGCCTGGGCAATCACTACTTTGTCCTTTCTTGTTTGAGATCTCAATTTGCAAAGCAACCAGAGGAGTAACACTAATCCACAGCAGAGGATCACTCCAAAAGTCCCCTCCCACCCATTCCTTGAAATAAGAGACTGCTGAGGTGATCAGGACGACAATCCCTCCGTCAAAGACAGGTCCAGTCGGGTAGAATTTACTTGAATGATGGTCGCTCTCAGCTCCCCGAAGTGTCTGTTCAAACTCCGAGGTCCAATTCTGTAACAGATGCTGTGACTCTTAGACAGATTAGCAGCTCGGGTAAATTTGTCATATTATATGGAGGTGATACAAAGGCCTGGGCGTTTTTGCTAATAGACAAGCTGGGCCAGTTGCCATAGAATGTCTAATTGCCATCTATACGTTGGTTGACAAGCATAAGGCCTCCCTATATCTGAGTATTGGCCGAGGCCTGTCTGTCCCGAGCCACAGAGACGGTGGCCGATAAATCATTGATAGTTTGGGTTGTCTGTACTGAATCTGACAAGACCAATGCCGAGGCAGTAACCGAGGCAGCGACTGCTGTCGTAGCAATAATGCCAGCAATAATTGCAGAAGTACCAAAATCTCTTTTTCCTCTAAATAAGGTCATGGTCCCCGGGGCATCAACAGGGATCGGGCTAAAGCGAGCCATGCGGGTAACTACACGATATTTTTATGAGTAGCTGTCCAGACAGAGGCAGCAGGTTTGATGTTCCCCGTCCAGGAAAATGACAACCGTCCCTTTTCTCCCTTTCCTCCAAGTAGCATCACCATGGGCGTAAGTGCAGCTACCACTAACGCAATGTAAGGCCACCACCATAGAGAACTGTGGCATTAGCCACAATGTCCTCCTCACCAGTTCCCCATGTGGCCTCCCTTAACCAAGCAGAAGATTGATTATATAACATAATGCAAGGGAGATCAAAAGGTGTTTTGTTGAATATGCCAAAACAAAGGCTGCCCTTAAGTGGAATAGTCCTATTTTCTTTTAGTCGTTCAACCTGTGGATCCTTAGGTAAATAGGCCAACCCTAAATCCCTGTTAGTGGTACATCACCGGCATCGGGAGTGGAAAGGCTGACATTATTCCCCATCGTAGCTCGCCCTGCACCGTTGCTGGCATCCATGGAAGAAGAGTGAGGAGGTGCAGGGGTCCCAGTCCCTTCTTGATCACTTGCTGTGATGCTCCGAGTAAGTCGTCCTGGGATCCATATGGGATTTTCATTGTCCTGTGGAAAAACACAGACAGCTCCCCTGGATCTTATTAAAACAGGATCCGGGCCTTTCCATTCATTTGTTAATACATCCTTCCATTTGACTAATTCTTTTGTCCTCTTGGGCTCTGAGCAATGTCGCTCAGCCGCTGTTTGTCCAGCTTCATCAAGATTTAAAAAATTTAAGGTAAAAAGGGCCAGAGCAGTGGCCACTCGGGGTGTTGGGGGGAGTTCTATCATAATTCCCCTTCTTTGTTTTATTAAATATGATTTGAGCGTCCGATGAGCACGCTCTATGATTCCCTGTCCTTGAGGGTTGTAGGGCAGGCCTGTCAGGTGGGTAACCTGCATCTGAGCACAAAACTGACGGAATTTTTGAGATGTGTAGGCGGGGCCATTGTCAGTTTTTACACATTTTGGCTTTCCCCAAGCACTCCATGCTTCAAGGCAGTGCTGAATGACATGTGTTGTTTTTTCTCCTGTAAGTGGGGTGGCATGTAGAATGCCAGAACATGTGTCTATAGTTTCCCACATTGAAAGCATGATCTTTTATCTGTCCCTTTAACGGGGCGTCACTGGAACTGGAGAATGGCAGCCACCAGGCCTGAGTTAGTAAGGGGCCTCCAAGTTCCCTGCAAACTCTAAGCCAATCCTGTAGCCCTTTATTTCTTCGGGGGGCTATGGCTATTCGGCACTCCTGGGTGGCTTGCTCGAAAACGAGCTGTTCTATTAGTGGTGCTGCTTGTTCAGGATCTCCAACGATTCGTCCTGCAGCCTATGTCATTCTAGCTACAAAATCTGAGAAATTTTCCTGGGGTCCCTGAACGATTTTTGTAAGTTGATTATCAATCCCTCCTCTCCTGGACAGTGCCTTCCAGGCTCTAATAGCCGTGCTGGAGACCTGAGCATAGGCGCCCCAGTGGTAAGCAGACTGATCAGCTGCAAAGCTGCCCTGTCCTGTTAAAGAGTTCAAAAAGTCCATTCTTGTTGCTCAGGTATTAAAGGCCGTGGCACGGGCTCTGGCCTGTGTTTGGGCTGCCTCTCATACCAGGCGCTTTCCATTCCATGTATTGGCCCATGCTGGCAAGGGCTGCCTTAGCAATCATCTGCCAATCAGCTGGTGTCAATGCTGTCATGGCCAACCTGTCGAGTTGTGTTAGAGTAAAGTTGGCCGTGACTCCATACTTTCTAACTGATTCTGCTAATTCCTTAATCTGATTATATTCAACAGGGGCATGGACCCGTCCTCCCTCCGGAGTCTCAAAGATAGGAAATGTCATACTCAGCTTTCTTCTCACCCTCTCGGGGACTAGTGAGAAGGCGCGTGAGCGTGTCTCATATGGAGGGGGCGCCGTTGGTGGCGGCCGTGCTAGAAGGCTTCTATTACTTCCCCTACATTCATCGGGGTAATATCTTTCCTCCTCATCTAGCTCAGCCTCCTCCTCTGAGTCTAAGGTTTTATTTTCAGAGCTTTCAGAACTGTCGAGGTTCAGCGCTTCTAGCTCTTTCACAGGGTACAGGCTGGCTCCCCCTCCTGGTTTATGTGTAGAGGAGGAAGTGCTGGAATCTGAAAATGTCAACGCTCCCTTGTCTGCGGACTTACCGGGAGGGCACCTTTTCTTTCTTAGGACGTCCTTTTTCTTGCGCGCGCCCAACCTCTCACTACGTTCGGTTTCTGACAGACTTTCTCGGATTACCTCGAGAGTGGCCTGTCCTTCTATTACTACTGCCTTACATGTTTCATCCTTTAAACAATTCTTAACCAGCTTCCATATAGCTTTGGTCCCTAGGCTCAGATCCTCTTCCGCCAATTTTCTGTCAAGGTCTTTTCAAGTTTGTTCCATGAGGCAATAAAACGAGCCTGAACAGGCAAACCAAGCGCCACCCCCTCCACCTCCTTCACAAAGTTTTAAGTGTTCCTCCTCCAATTTTGATGTCCTCTGCTTTAAACACTGTTTCCAAGGCCGCGTGACCACAGACTGTGAGGATCCCATGATGGGCCAGGAACGCCGGCGGCTTATCTACGTCCATCTGACAAGGCGTGAGGTGAAAGGGTAGAGACAGACACGCTGCTCTCTTATGTACGGGAGTCTTACACACGCCTCCCCGGATGGTGCCGCTTATCTATGTCGGCCTTATCGCGTCCTTGCTCCTCAACAGTCAAAATCGGAAGAAGGTAAAAAGGGAGCTGCTTGAAGCTCACTTATATACGAGACTGAGACCCGCCTTCAGCTGCTGTGATCGTCCTTTTAACAGCAAAGCGGTGAAAACAGAACATAAAAAAGAGAGGTGGCTTCAGGACAAATACTATAGCCTCAACAAATCCTTCCCAAGGCGGTGACAACCCCCCAGACCAAAGTCCAAGAGGGCTGCCTCTCCTAGCGTATCTACCTGTAGTTCTGAATCCTCCTTGTCGCCAAGGGATCTCCGAAGGTGCTGACGATGGAGAGGTCTTTACCGGGTTCTTGGCACCAGATGTCCCGCCCTACGTATCGCAAGCAGGAACGACGAGGCACAAACCGGACAATTCTGCAGAAAAAGCTTTACTGCGTCTTGAGAGGGAGAGCATAAACTTACAATGCGGGAGCGCCGAGTGAGAATAACCGTCCCTTATATAGAAACTATCCTCGCCTGGGGCGTGTCACTCTCTGACTGGTCGCTGCCAATTATGCCAGATGACGTACCATAACGTACGTGTCCCTTCGAGTAGGGAAGTTACCAGGCGCCTGCGTATTGCCCTTTTTACTAGGTGCGTTCTGCCAGATGCTGGTGCCATCTTGTAATGGAGTATGTAAGGACAGCTCCTCGGACAGCTCCTCACATCTGTGAGGACAGCTCCTCGGACAGCTCCTCACAAATCCCCAAACTGCAAAAACTATTATCCTTCACAGAAGCAACAGTATTTAACAATTTCTTCTTAGTTTCTCCAGAGGCACCCAGGCTGTATTCATTAGGACAGAAACTGGCAAACTTTAACATACAAAATAACAACACGGAGTGTCATTTGAGTTGTGAGAAGTGTGGCACTTCATTTGTTTGACTGGGTTTTGCTTCATAGTGATTGTTAGGAAGCCATCTGGTTAATGTCACATACTTTAGCATCCGATCTCATTGCATGACATTTTGTTCTGTGACATTTAGTTCCCACTTGGGACTTGGAGTTGGAAACCTAAAACTAAGTTCCATTCCTAGCTTAATAATAGGGAATTGTCTTCAGTAATGATGTTTGGGGTTCTTACTAAGACATTTCAACACAGCACATTGGAAAACAATGATGGGAAATTGTTATCAGCGGCTTTCTTTACAAAAATGCGAGTATATGGACAAGACTCAGCAACTATTTTCAGGGATAAAAGGAAGCTTTTTCTCAGTTGGGTAGTGTTACTTTTTCTGTTTTATTCTCTCATTCTGACGTTCGTGTATCAGGTCCACACCTCTCCTTTTCCTTTTATAGCTCATACATATTTTGTGAGGCTATGCAAGAGAATGTGGTTTTTGGAATGTCCAAGCATACATTTGGTAATTTGAGGTTTCTGCAACTCAACCAAGCTTATGACAGATCCCTTCTAACAGTTCCTCAATTAAATAAAGAAGAAAGGAACTTGGAGGGCCCTTAGTTTTCCCTTTCTTAATATTAGCACATAAGCTTAAACATTCATGTGTCTTTTCTAGTTCATTGGGCAAATCATTTTACTCTTTATCCTTATGTTGCTACCTATTTCTGATTTAACCCTCAAGACTATCTACCCCTATTAATAATTGACTCCAAGGAAGCATTGAGTGACTCCAGTGCACTTATTAAACTCACAGGCTACATGAGTCAAAATGGAGACTAACATTCAGATGAGAGGGTAACGAGGTCTTTGATATGGTTTTCTCTAATAGTCCTTGGAACAGTTTTAAATTGTCCATCCAAAATTCATTAGGTCAGAAATGTAGTAACCGTTGTAACCATGCCATAAGGTTAGGCAGAATGAAAGGTGTTTATGTCATGAAAGGTCTGCCTTCATGAAAATCTTCAGTCAAATTATAGTCAAATCAGTTTTGACATTGTGGGTTAAAATGCTAGCTTTCTCTTCTTCCCCTCTCTGTCTTCTGTCAAAGGAGAGCAGAATGAAAAGGCTCTCACCTGGCTCATGCCCTTGACCTTGGCATCCCTACTCTCCTAACAACACAAAATTTTTTTTTCTTTATAAATTACCTAGCTTTAGTTATGTTCTTGTAACAGCATGAAACAAGCTCATTTTCCACTTTAAAAACAAACTAACTTTTCTTATAGGATGCCTTAGGGCTGTTCCTACAGAAACCTAATTGTAATGGGGAGACATATGTAGGAGCTTTGTGGGGAGTGCCTGTAGGGATGTGTGTGACCAGGGAAAAGAATCCATGTTGAGAAGTAGGGAAAGTTGACATGCTATCAAGTGTCAGTCACTGTTTCCACTGATCAGAGGGGACAACCCTGTCAAGTTACTCTCAGCTTTGTGACTTCACCGGGAGCCTTCACTGGATGTGGTTACCAGAGTGAACTTGCAAGGGGTCTTCAGCAGTTTTGGACAAGTGGTCAGCATTCTGGCCAGAGAACAAATGTGACTTTTGTAGAACCCTTCACACTTGCTCTGTATACCCTCCCTTAGGAAAATTTTAGGGCAGGATTCATCATAATTTTACCCCATCAGGAAAATTCCCATAAATATTCTTCCTTCAGATAAGGTGGCATCATAGTCACAAGGTGCTTTGGCTTAAGAACCAAAAATGTAGGAAACTACACATATATTAAATGCCCACTGTTGGGCAACATCATACAAAACTCTCAACGCATATTATTTTTTATGTTTTTTATTGGATATTTATGTATTTACACTTCAAATGTTATCCCCTTTCCTAGTTTCCCCTCCAGAACCCTCCACCCCATCTCATCCTTCCTCCCCCTGCTTATATGAAAGTGCTCTCCCTCCCACACACCCACTGCCTCTTCACCACCTTGCATTCCTCTACACTGGAGAAAAGAGCCTTCACAGGACCAAGGGCTTCTCCTCCTATTGATGCCAGACAACGCCATCTTCTGCTATATATGTGACTGGAGGCATGGGTTCCTCTGTGTGTACTCTTTGGTTGGTGGTTTAATCCCTGGGAGCTCTGGGGGGTCTGGTTGGTTAATATTGTTGTTCTTCCTATGAGGTTGCAAACCTCTCAGCTCCTTCAGTCCTTTCTCTAAATTCTTCATTGGGGTCCCTGTGCTAGTCTACTAGTTGGCTATGAGCATCTGCCTCTGTAAATTATTATTTAATTAAATTATTAATTATTATTAATTAAATAATATATATATCCCAGAACTGAAAACATTATTAGAGATTATTACCACCTTTATGGTTATCAATGTTTGTCTTACATAGAATGCCTTTCCCAAATGTATTGCTAAAAATAGCAAGAATTAAATATTTGTTTTTCTAATTCACAAGTACAGAACATTCCCTGCAAAACAGTGTCAACAAAGAGTTACATCATTAAAATGAAATACCTTGGTTGTCTTTAAAGTTGCCTTACCAGAAATTAGAAAGCAGGGTTATAAAAGATACAGTACTTGCTTTTCCTGTTGTAAGGTGTATATGAGAGGTACTTTGGAGTCAGGAGACTTACTTCATTACCTAACACTGAATTCGGGAGGAAAAAAGAACAAACTTCAATCTTTTTTCTTATAAGCATTTTTGGCTATCATAATTGGTGGGACATTGTTATGATTCAAACACTATAGTTAACAAGCAATCCAGCATGACATCTTGAAAGTATAAAACCCATTCCCTGAATAACACAATCAACAAAGAAAAACCACTAATAATAATAAAGAAAATCACCTTTAGAGAAAAGGTACTTAAAAAAAAGCAGTAATGGTATAATGGTTCTGAAGCTTTTAGTCAATGTATTACACTTAATTCTTATGCCCTGTAACACCAACAGGGTTTCAGAATTTATTGTTCATCAAAGAGAATGATGAACTTAAAAAGCTGTGAAATACCAAATTTTAATTAAAAGAAAACTATGGTGTGGTGTTCACACTTAAGCTGCTGCTAAATTTTCAGTAATATAAAAGAAAATTTTAGGGTGGCTTCAAACTTATAATTTTTTCTACCTCATCCTTTCTATAGCATCTTTGGTATGTTGGCCAATGAGGTCACACAGAGGCAAGGAATTGCAGGCTATTACCCATATTCCTGCTTATCCTTAGGAAGTAGATGGCAGAACACTATTGAGGAATATGTCATGTCCTTGGATCATACACCATGGAGAAATCAAGCTGGTCTTCAACCTAGAAACTTTATCCCTACCATCTAGCATTCATGATGCTGAAAGACATTATACATACTGCTGGAGGAGAAAGGTTACTCTCAGTCTTACTTTCCTGTAAACCCTATAACAACTAACCTTAACAGACATGCTGCAATTGTGGCACAAATGTTATAGGAGTAACCAACCACTTTCTGGTTGTATCTGAGGCCCACTTCATTAGATAGACTCCATGCCTGGCACTGTTAAAAGGGGCCAAAACTTGTGACTAGAGAGGTTACAGGCCCTGACTTATGGCCCAATATGATTATTTTGATAAATTGACATAATATTTCTTAAAAATATTTTTCTAATGACATATTTCTATATTCATAGATCAGAACCTCTCTCAACTCTCACCAGAGAAGCTTCTTTTTGCAGGAGATGGCAACTCACTCAGAGTCTCCCAACTGGCTAATGTGCATAGAGTTAAAAACTGTGGAGTTCTCAGTCTTAAATAGGACATCCATGTCATACTCCTTTCTACAGGACTCAGGAATCCTCAAGAAAGAAGGAAGAAAGATTGAAAGAGACAAAGGTGGTTGATAATATCAGTGAAACAGTATTTTTCAGACACAGCAGGACATTTGCATATAAGAACTCTTATTGATTGTGATAACATGCATATGACACGTGCAAGATCTAGTCAGAAAAAATCCAAGCATAGAGGGAGTAGGGTGGCCTCAAAATTCCACTACTAGCTGAGGAACTGTTGTCATTTGATATCTCCTAGGGGAAAGAGAGTCAGATGTATTTTAGTGAATGATCCCTGGTAGGATGACCACATATCATGGTAGGCTCAACTCTCAAGATTAGCTGGGAAACTCAATACAAGCTCAATGGAGAAAAGGCAAAAAAGGGAGAAGTCTCAATGTTTTATGGGAAGGGATCAAAGGATATAAAGATATGTTTTTTTCAAGGGAAAAGTTTGGGAATGGGATGAATATGTTCAAATATATTGTATAAAATTCTAAGATAATTAACAAGAACACTGCTAAGAATAAATTAGAAAAGATGCTAGGCAGAGATGACTACATTTACAAAAGATCATTGTGTTTGAGGAATACAAACACAAGTAATTATTTCATACACTGTTGTCTCAGGACATATTCAAAAAAGATTTAGAAAAGGAAGCATTATTAGTAGTAGGTAAGTCTAGAAAAGCAAGAAATTATAAGATGAATCAGTTAAAGCCAAAGTGTCTATCCATAGTTTAAAAAGCTGTGAGTAAGATGTAAAATCGCTTTTGAGGAGAAAATTTTGAAGACATGTTGTATAGTTAGTTGCTTCCTTTAAACTTAAACATTTCCTTTCAGGGGAAGTAGTGGCGTTCGTGGGATTCAGAAAATTGATATGTACAAAGTTCAGGAAGCTCCTAAAATTTATAGGATTCACAAGGCCAGACCTTAATATTATATAAGGAGTGAGTGACTGCTGAGAGACAAGAAACTTTCTGCTGAAACTGTCTTCTGGTTCGACAGGGTGCTCTTGGGTTTTTCAGTGACACTGCTGCCTCTGAAACATCAGATCTTTTACAGAAAATTGTACAAACAAAACAAAAACAAACCTCAGTGGTTCGTCAACATACACTTGGTTAGAATGGTTGCTTTGGCTTGTCATTGTTCCCTACCTGGGATGAATGGATGTTTCTTTACATCGCCCCAAGCCAGTCATTCAATAGCATCTAAGTCCTATGATGAAGCCTATGAGTGTGAACACAATCTTCCGATGTATTTTTGAAGTGGTCAGTACTCACTAGAGTATATAAATTGTATTAGAGAACTCAATTATTTTTACAGTCTTTTTGAATGTCTACTTTCAAATATTTTATGCAAAAATGGTTATTAGAACATATACCCAATTCATTTGTCTATAGAATCCCCTCAGGTTGTGGTGTTTTGTTAGAGTAACCTGAAGAGACTAAGGTGATTTTGTTGCAAGTCTATGTCTCAATAGCTTTTATTCATAGTCCCTGAAATGACCTTGCTTCTAACTAGGAACATATTCGAGGGACTGACTGCACATTAAGAATTCAACCAGTAGTAGCCCTTGTGCTTAACAATTTGTTTTGTTTTCCTATTAGGACTGAGTTAGAACTGAATTATGTAAATGATTGAAAGGCATAACTTTAATAAGTTAAATAATTTATCAAGAAAAAATAGAATAATCAGTATGCTAATTGCCACCAACAATGTCTATTAACAGCCTTATAGGGCTACTGTTCATTGGAAAAAAGTGGAGTAGATTATTAGTTCCAATAAAAGTCATCATTTTTTTGTGAGTCTAAAAAGGAAGTGCATGATGGAAAGCTATTTAATATGATCTTGAATTAAAGCAGGAGAAGTAGACAGGTAAATGCACTGTCCCTGTGGAAATGGGCTGGCTTGACTATTTTCTAGGGATGTAAGGGGTGGAATCTCACTCTCCCAGGTGAGTGGGGAGAAATGATGGCAGACACCAGTCTAAGACCACAGTTTAGTTTCATTTGATTTCTACATGAGTATAAACTCGATGTTTAAAATGCATTTTGATTTCAGACCTCAATTTATCAGGAAACGTCCATAAGGTAGCATCTTAATTCACTCACATCCAATGCCATCATCCTGCAGGGCTTCCCATTGGAAAACTCTTTAATAACAAATATGCTTCTCATACAAAGTATATAGATATTGGCTTAAATACCATTGATGCCTGAACATACTGATCTGTGTCATAGAAAAAAATTCCTGTAAGGACTCTGATTTAAATACCATATGTTAAAATATTTTAATGTTGAATCAAATTAATAGTTGACCCCTAACCCTAATGCTTCCCATAACCATAAAACGCAGTCCTTTCTAAATCTATAATACCTCGTGGAAAACTGGTTTTAATTTACTTCTCCTTGAAAGACCTCTTTGAGTGTATTTGCATTGTCAGCAGCTTAAATTGATCACAGAAATGATAACTAAATAATTTAGAAAATTGTAAGATGATTTAGGCATTTGAGATGTGTATAAGGTAATTAAAACCAAACTTTAGGAGGGCTAAGGCCACACTGCAGTTGGTTATTCTGCAGCTGGGGTCACTGCCTACGTTGGACTACGGCATATGTTCAATTTACAGTTGTAATGAGGAACATGGGATGTTTTGATTCTTCATTTGCTGTGCTCATCTCTAGAGGATGCAATTGCCTGCATGGAAAAAAAATGAATATAGGCTCTTTTGTGGAGGGTAATAAAAATGTGTAAAGTAATACATGTCACATGCATGTATGGTTGGCACATGGCTTCTTTCAGAGCTTGGGACTGTTGCCTTTAGCTGCTATCATGATGGAGACTCATGGGAATGTCTGTCATTATCCACTTAGAAATAAGGCCAGCTCCTTTGATCCTGCTAGTTTGGTCATAATCATTCCATTTTAATTAATGCATGCTGTTTATAAATATGTTTCAGTAGACTGTTTACTTACAAGGGAATTTTCTGATGTTTCCCCTAATCTACGTAAGGAAAGAGGAATTCAGGTTGCAAAGTTTTCTTTTGTCTCCTATGTTAGAAGACGAGACACAATTTTTTTTCCCATTTTTATTCTACATTTTTATTCTCTAATTAAAACAATAAATGATACCTGGTTTTCGATCTTTCATATGCTGATTGCCCGAAAACATTATCACATGTTCATGGGAGAAGTTTAAAGAACTATCTACAGCATCTTTATGACACTAGCTGATACGTACTAGAAGGGCCAGCTTCTTTTCACTGAAAACTTAGAATTTGTTCAACTGCTCTTTCTACAAGGTATGCAAAGCTACAGAGAACCTGAAGATATTCAGGGTCCCATTCTTGGCTTAAAACAAAACAAACATTATTTTCATTTAAAAACTGAATAAAAGAGAAGGTCTCATTTAGAAAAAATAAAAGATGGTTGGATTGATTAAAAATGTTTAGGAATAAGATAGTTTATTTTAAGCAGAGGTAAATAGAAAGTATTCAGTTTTTATACCTGCCTACCATTGTTGCTTTTTATTATTGTGTTTATCATTTACTTTTTACTATTCCCTTTCTTCCTCTCCTCTTCCTCCTTTAAGTGGAGATCCTTCACTCTTGTCTTCGAGCTTCCATAACCTGTCCTTGCCTCTTTCTGCTCACATGAATGAAGACTGTCGATTCACAAGGGCCCTGGCTGGCTGATTGCTCCTGACGCTGATTGCTAAATGACTCAAAAACAAAGCAGTAGGAGTCAGACGTACAGGGTTTCAGTTTTTCTTCTTGGAAAAGTGAAGTTCAGAGTTTTGTAGTTGGAAAGAAACAACTTGGAAGCAAGGAACTGGAACCGTAACCGTCTGCAGTCAGTGTGAGCTCACAGGAGGCGAAGGAGAAGAACAAGAGCCTCCTGCTTTATTTCCAATTCTGGAAGAATTCAGTGAGCCTACCCACTACCTCAGCTTTCTTCAAGGTAAATAGAGCTTTGTTCAAATTGCAGAGGTTCCATCTGCCTAGGTAGGCAAAGCTCTCATCTCCACATTTGTTTGCACCCGTACATGCTAAAGTACAGTTCATCATCCTTAAATACTTTTAACTCCATGTATGTATGTGTATGCATGTATGTATGTGTATTTATGTATGTATGTACGTTTGTTTGTATATATGTATACACACATATATAAACAACACACACACACACACACACACACATATATATATATATATATATATATATATATAAACTTAAGGATAGTTACTCATTGATATAAAAGTATTAAGTTTACTTTATTGAACAATCAAACCGAGAATTGACACTCTAATTATTAGAACTGTGCCACAGAACACTAATCCACTCGACTATGCCCAGAAACTTGCCTGGGCCCTGGAATCAACTTGCATTACTACAGGTTTTTTTTTCCCCTGCCTACTTTTCAAATCAAATTCATTGGTCTTTTCCATCCCCTGGAAGTCCGATTTTGCAGCTCCTGGCTTTCCTCCAAAAGCCTTTCATTGTTGCACAAGCCATCCTTGTTTTCCATTCATTCTTTTTTATCCACTGTGTAAGCTAGGTGGACCTGAATCGTTAGAAAAACCCGAAAGCATTTGGTTGTTATTAGGGTAAGGATAGCCGGCTCACACATGTAAAACATTAAAGAAACCTTACAAATGTTTGAGTAATTTTTTTTTCTGTTGTTGTTGTTTGGGGCTGTGGAGCATTTAACCACATCCTGCCGAGGACACAGCCCTGGGCTGCTCTCACTACCAGGTAGAGTTTTAGGCTAATAAAAAAAAAAAAAAAAAAAAAGGACAGTACTTTTCTTTTCCCAGCATTTTTATTGCCTTTATTTAAATGTAACATAATATACACTGTTCAGCCTTTTAGGGGATAGGAGGAGGGAAGTGATTCTGTATCTTTAAGGAGTCTCATGTCAACACTCATATATGTCCTGTATCCATCGCTAACACACTTCAGTATGGTGGACCAGTGCCCACGCTTCCCACGGAGGCAGAACTCCCAACATCTTGATGAGTTTTTTTTTTTTAAACACACAAAAATTTAGGACTGAACTTCTTTCAGTAGTTGTAAAAAGGACCAGAATCCCCTATTACTATCAAACAAATATGCATTTATTAAATGCAGAAGATTCTCCTTTTTGCATTTATCTCTGTTGGGATGTATATGGGGGAGATGTAGGGTGGGAGAGAGGAAAGATGTTTTCTATTTTTGAACTCTGCAGGCTTTGATACATTTTGCTAGAAGCTGTTTAATGTCTTGAGTACTGTAGCGACGACTGTTTACACGTAGTCCCTTTAGTAATCTAAATGGCAATGTGAAATAAGAATCCGACGTCTGCCATATTTGCTGTCACTCTGGTCACTGAATACTATAGTTTGTCTCCCCAAACATTGCATTTTGGTTGTGGGTGGTCCATGTTCATGTGTCAGGTATAATTATTATTTTAAAATAAAAGCAGAAAAGATACCTAGCTCTCCTAGAGATGCATTACACAGAGCTTTCAGACTCAGTTACCAATTAAACTCTCATATACAGAATCCAACCACAAGAAGTACATGTTTTAAAAATCCTATTTGTCCCAAAACAAGTTGAAGGAAGAACACCACGAAATGCAACCTAGACCTGTAAACCAAAGCACTGTGCCTCTGTGTGTTTTTCTAGAAATACCAGCTTTTCAAAGACATCATAAATTATGACCTGTGTTGGGTTGCTCTGTGGGAACAGACTGAAAAAAAAAAAAAAGCCAATTTCTTTAAAATAACTGATTAACCTTTAATAATAATATTTTAAAGAACTGGTTTGCACTGGCCAAGCATCAGCACAAATAGGTTAGAAGAGGATCACATATCACTAGTCTTTCTGGAGGTTAAGTTTTAGTAAAAAGACACATTTGGTGAGTCTTTTGGTTCATATCAAAGTACTGTATCCAAACAATAAAAATAAACAGACATTCCCAAACAAGAAAGAAGACTGCAGCGTCAATATAGTCTGAGTTTAAAATTATTTAGGACAAATAATGTTTTCTACGTTTTTAAAATCACTACAGACACTGCAAATAAGGCTTATGTGTTTATTTAGTGAACTACACAGTGAGGGTGCATGGCACGCTTACGTACGGCTTTATATGCCTTCTCTAATAAAATGAATTTCAATGTGGTTATATTATGGAACCTTCTAGAACACTTTAAATTTACAGAAAACAAGGTTTATTTGGTTCTGTAAGGACTAGACCATACAGCTTGAACAGGTATCAGTACATGGTGGCACACACGCTAGGATAGATTTGCTTCAACTAAGCCCCAGGGGGAGATGCACTTCATATCAAATTTCCTTTTTGGTTCCTTTGAGGGAGAGGGATTCTGTGGGACTTACAAAGGGCTCATGTATATGCAGAAAGCCTTCCCATCATTTGTCATTGTGACCCGTGGCAAGCCATCATCAGTAGGAAAACAAAACAAAACAAAACAACCAAACAAATGAACAAAAAACCGAGGTTAGTCTAAAATCTAACAATTCATGTTTCTTCTTTTAGTATATTCTGGGAGATGAGATAAGGCAGTGAAAGAGAATTTGGCCTTCAATATTTTAAGGTAAGGGTCTGTCAGGACCAATATATGTTGACAAATGAGGCCAGATCTCTGTCACTTAAGCTATAGCAGAACTCAGACATAGTCACCACTGATGCTTTGTGTTGCAGAAGTGCAAATTAAGTCAACTGAGAGCACAAAGGGCATTCATACTGCTTCCTTTTCCTCGTCTCCTACTTCTGAAGTGTTTGCCAAGGTTTTAAAACACTTTGTCATGAACGTGTGTATGGTGCCAAAAAGAGAGAGACAGAGAAAGAGAAAGAGAAAGAAAGAGAAAGAGAAGGTAAATCAGAGGGCAGCACTGAGGATATTCTTTAAAACCCCAAAAGATATTTAACATCCTATTAAATAAATAACTTAGAAGGAAATAGAAAGGATGGAGGCAGAATGCACAAGCATACCATACTATTTGTATTGTTAGGACAGTTTCACACTACTATGTTTATATTTGTAAATCTGATCCAATTCTTCCATGGTGCCACACCCAAAGCTCCTTTGGTTGTGCATATGATATGACCCAAGTGCTTTCCAGTAAATGCTTGCGTGTCTTACTGCTCATTGAATCATCAGGCTTGAATGAGCAATGAAAGTCTTTGATATGTGTTCATATTCCATAAATAACTTTCCCAAAGATCATTCAACAGAGTGTTCCTTTAAGTCCTTTAAGTCCTATCTCAGAAGTTCAAAACAAAAAGCTTAAAATCAAAACAAAACAAAACGAAAAACCCAACCCCCACCACAGTATTGTTCACTTGAGGATAACTTCCATCCACACTTGATTTGCCTCTATCTTGGTTATAAGGCATGACCCAATGACACAGAGCTAGTGAAAAGAACTTCGTATGTCAGCAGTGAGTACAAAAACATCCAAAGCCTTCCTTCCTTCCTTTAAACAAGCTGAACTCAGTGCTCTATCTTTGCCTTTTGAGCTACAGTCTTCAGTGAGGATACTATCTCTTTTTGGCCAAAGAGTCATTGGTTGTACTGCATCCACCAACGGTGCCTTCTTCTATGAGTGGACCACCATGGGGAGGAAGTGAGCGGAGGTGTTTTTCCTTCTTGTTTTTTGTCCTCTCCTGGGAGCTCCTTTTCCATTCAATGCCACGTACATTTGCCTGCCGTTGTGCTGCCAGTTAAAAGATGCATAGGTGTTGTATCCATTTTCCTCTATCCTCTCTTTCAGTTTACAGTCATTGTTAAATTCTTTCTGCAAAGGAAGCACAGTTATTTATTTAGATGGTGATGATACTTGACTGCACATGATACCAGCTATCTAATGATCTACACTCCATTGTCTTGTTTATAGCCGCCATTTTGTTTTACATAAATTGCTCACTTCTTATACAATGCCAACAACAGAAGAGTAAAAAAAAATCCTAACCACAAAATAGATTCTGTGTTTGAAAACATGTGAGTCATCTTTGATTAATCACCACAGCTGGGCCATGTCTTCTGGACCTTTAAAGAGTTGGCATGCTTTGAATATAACAGGGGTTATGTGCCTAGAATGATTATCAGGGAGTAGACATCACATTATCAAGTTTTATGATGATCCAGCTGTAGAGGAGAGTGTTAAAATCTTGTTTTTCAAAGTGCTGTAGATCCTGTATGAAAAAATGGAATTACCAGAAATGTGGGTTTATCACATTATAAGCATTATTTACTTAAAAATCAACTCAAGGAATGATTTAAAGCTAAGATATAGAAAATTCTTTGTTTGGGGACTGGGGTTGTCATTCACTTGGTAGAGTTCATACACAGAAAGCAGAAGGCCAAGGCCCTGGTTTCTCTCCGAGCATGGTCGCATATGACTATAATACAAATGCTTGTGTGATGGCTATTCCTGGTTGTTAACTACATCTGGAATGAACTGCAATCCAGAATTGGAGGGCACACGTGTATTCCAGACCTTGAGACTGGAAGACACAGGTTTCTGACCTGGTTCTTGACATAGAGATGTTGAGGCCTAGTGGCCATGAAAAGTTCAGGCCTAAGCAAGGTAGTACACACCTTTAATCCCAAGAGACTAAGGCAAGCAGATTTCTAAATTCAAGGCCAGCCTGTGACAAAGCAAATTCCAAATCCAGGCATGGTGATACACGCCTTTAATCTGGACTACGCCTTCTGCTAGAGGCCTACATAAGGTCATTGGAAGAAGGAAGACTCACTCTTCTTTACCTGCTTGCACTTACTTGCCAGCACATCTGCTAGAATCTATTTCTCAGGATTCCGGCTTATACAGAAGAGCAGCTGAAACAACTAGCCTAGTGGGACTGAGCAACTACTGGATTCTTAGACTCCCCATTCACAGATGCTCATTGTTGGGTTGGTTGGAGTGCAGACTGTAAGTCATTACAATAAATTCCCTTCATATACAGAGACATTCCATAAATTCTGTAACTCTAGAGAACCCTGACTAATACAGCTTGGAATGTAGAGGTGAGTGGATCTGAAGTAAAGCTACAATAATGAGTTCTAGGTTAGCCTTTGCTACATGAGACCTTGTTTCAATTTTTCTTAAAAAAATGCCTTGTTTTGTCAATCATCCTGTCAAAATAATTATGAACCGTCTCACTAGGATTTTCACCTAAACCTACAGAATTCTGGCACAGGTTCAAGTGGCCAATGGTTTTAGAGAGTTTTGATGGGTCAAGAATTTTTCTCTCACTTGCTTCTAGAATTCAGAATTTAGTATTTTATTCTGTAGTTAATCACATACACAAAAACTGAAGAAATTTCCCTCTGCTCTTGAAGAAAACTAGAATAGTTCAGAAACTAAGACCCCCGTAGCTTCTGAGGTTCTACTCTCTCCATCCACCAAAAAGGCATCATGGCACATTGTTGGTGGAGGCCTCAACTGGGCAATTTTTTTTTCATCTCAGGAACCTTTATATTTTCTATTATTAAAGGATTTATTTACTTTTAAAATTTATGTATAGGTGTATGAGTCTGTATAGTTTGAGTGTACCATATTCTAACAGGAACCCACTTAGGTCAGAAGAAGGTATCGGATCCCCTGAAACTGGAGTTTCAGACTTTTGTGAACTACTATGTGTGTGCTGACAACTGAATCTGGGTCCTCTGTAAGAACAGTAACTGTTCTTAACCACTGAGCCATTGCTCCAGGCCCCAGAGTTAAATTCTGGAATATACATCTTAGGTTTCTGTGCAATAGATCACGGTTTGGAATATAATGAAACATCACGTGTTTACACTGACATCATCAGTTTACTTTTCTACTGGAGTTGTGTGGTAGTACTTGCTTCTCATCTGTAAAGTACTATTAAATGTAAAATCCACTTGGTGATAAGCACTGATAGTAAGAAGAAAAATAAATCATCTAAAATAAATCTTTTAGTAAAATAAAAATATCTGGATTGAAAAATATTAAGCCTTTTTATGAACTTGTTTAATTTTTCTTCTTATTCATTTGCCTGAAAGCAGATGGCTTTCAAGCAGTGTAGTTGTGTTTTACAATTACTAAAGGGCCATATAGCATAAAGAGTATAGGAAGAGGCCAGCAAGACAGTTACTTAGTTAAGACACTTGCCTCAAAGACTAATGGTCTAAGTTCCTTTCGAAGAACTACAAGGTGGACAAAGAGAAACAACTCTTTCAGGTTGTCCTCTACATGTGTGTATTGTAGTACATACCTGCCCTCTCAGTTTTACACACACAGAGACTGAACATGTGCAACAAACTTTTTAAAAGAAAGATTGGGGTTATTTCAGATAATTTCATATTGGAGTTCCATATTGGATGCTTTTCTCCTCCCAAAATTTAAAGAGTAATGTTTCTTAAAATGAAGTCCTCCTGATTCAGCTTTCTCACCTCAGATGTCTTGACACTGGGATGGAACTGAGATGTGCCACAGCTGTAATTTCTGGAGGAAGGCGTAGGTGTTCATGAGGCAAAACCAAGCATCCGTTCTAATGTTTAGGAAATCTAGGCTGTACTGATAGTGAACATTCTCCCTGATGGCTAGTTTTCATAATATTTGAAAGTGCTAAACAGATTACTGAGGTGGGGGCAGTCTTCAATAGCTTTACCTGTCTGTTAACTCTGTAAATTACCATAATGGCTAATGTGGCAAGAGATGCCCATGAATGCAATAGTGGTACAAATGTCATGAGGATAACTATCACTTTCTGATTAGACTTAAGGCCTATTTCACAGGAGGAAACACATGCTTGGTACTATAAATCTGGCTAAGGATTCATGGTTGGGGAGCTCACGAGACCCAGGGCTGTATCTATTGCTATTATTTTGTGAGATGAATACAATCAAACTTCCCTCTAAAGCTCTGTCTCTCTACTGGTAGATTAGCACACCTTTCAGACCTCACCAGAGAAGTTTCTTTGTGCATTGGATGGTAGTTGGATGGTAGAAACTCACAACCTGTCAGTGGAAAACAAATGTCATGGACTGATCAGCCATCTCCATGTTATATCCACCTCCCTAAGGATCAGGGAATATCATGTAAGAGCGGGAGAAAGACTACTGGTCAGAAAAGTCAGAGAGGGTAAGAGAAAACTGACTGCTGGACATGGCAGGACTACTGCACTCAAGAACGGACCACACCTGTGACTATCTAACAAACTTCATAAGATCAAGTCAGTCAACATTGTAGCATGGAGTAGGAAGGTGTAAATGGACCCTCATCCCTAACCAAGATGGCTGATGGCTTCAAGGGGGGAAAGTGAGTTTACTATTGAGGGGGTGGTTGCTGGACCACACCAGTAAGTAACTCTATGCCTAGGAATGTGTAAACAGCATTAAACTGAACCCATGGGTTATTTAAAAAAAAAAAGGTGGCACCAAATTGAACAGAGATGGTAAGAAGGTGGAGTTGTGTGTATCTTGAAGGAGACAGGGCCAGGAATTGGAGGTGAATGTGATCAAGATGTATTGTAAATAATTCTTAAAGAATTAATAAAAATATTTTAAATGAATTAGGTAAAACAGGATCCCAAATTGAATTAGAGTGGATTAAAGAAAGATTTTGGATTTCCGGTGCTCATCTGGGACACTTATTTGATCCTTCAATCATGGTGCTTGAGGACCAGATGAGTCCTCCTCAAGATTTCCTCAATTCTATCATTCAACAGAAAACTCAGAACATAGAGAGTGTTACTTAAAGAACGACTACTGAAAGTGAAAGGAATGGACATTCCCCATAAATGAACAGAAGGAAACATTCAACGACAATAGATACAAAGAAGGTTTCACCAATCACTCATGTGTTTGCTCAGCACAGATTCTTCCAGGCAGGCTTATGTAATCAATCGAAATCATTTTGGAAATAATAATAAAAACATAAGAATCTCAGTGTTGTCTCCTGGCATGTAGATTTATACTAGTATGCACTCGGTTTTTAGCAGTATACTCTTTAGATGGTTGGTTCTTATATGGGCTAGAAGCAAAGAACGTTTTCTAATGTAGCTACTGGGAGGTAGATAAGTTTGTGCATCATAATGCTCTGGAAACCGAGTGGATCTAGATGTTGTGTGCATAGTGAGAAAGATGGCTAACGCAGCCTTCTTGAAGGTCATAACCTGTTAGTAGAAGGTTGGCAGCAAGCAGGCCAATGGTAGAAATACCAGATGATGGTCATTTCGGACAGTGAGCCTCTCGAGGCAATATCTAGGTAATATGGTAATATGGTAGAGTACCTGGGCACAAGTTCAAATGAACAGGTTGAATGAAGAGACTTATAGAGAATATAGCTCAAGAGGAGACATCCACAAAGCACAGGAGTTCTGTCCATAGAACGGAATGGGAAATTGTTAAGAAAATGTCACATTTTTCTTTATGTCACAGTTCATTTGAGAATGGGTTATTACTCCCTTGATACCACACTGTAAAATAGCATGTTTTATCATTAAAATTGGTTTCATTTTTCCCGCAATTTAAATTGTGTACTTTTAGTTTCTTAAGCTAACTTACATCAGATGAGTCTGCACTATGTTGGCCTTGGCTCTTTAAAGAGTATATGAATACACTCTTACGTACCGACTCTGATACCGTGGAACAAGAGGGACCTTTAGTTTAGGTGATAGAAAAATTATATGCAGATTTGTTTGGTGGTGGTGGTGGTGGTGATATTGGTTGTGTGTGTGTGTGTGTGTGTGTGTGTGTGTGTGTGTGTGTGTGTGTGTGTGGGGCATGCATGTGTGTGTATAAGCAGGTGGGAGTCATCATTTTCCTACCATATGAGTTCTGGCAAGTGAACCCAGGTTGTTAGATTTGGGAGAATGCACATCTACTTGCTAAGCCATCTGGCAAGGCTCTAAACATGCTTAATGAAAACAAAAGCAAAAACACTATTTTCTCAAAAGTGGTAAGAATTTAAAGCCCTAAATAGAGCTATTATAAAAAAAAAAGTTTTATTGCCTTTTTAGGCTTCTTGTTGGAATAATATGCAATGAAGAAATTGAATTAAAATTCCTGTGGCCCTCATACCAGGATTTGTCCTGGTATGACTGGCTTGTCATTTGACAGTAGAGCTGATATGAATAAAGGACAAATTTAGACCATTTCTAGACTTATGATTCTCAACTCACAACCAACAACACAGATAGCAGCTGGCATCTTATTGAATATATAAACCCTTAGTCCTGGCCTTTGACTCTGAATCAGACAGTATGGGCCTGCCTGGGTCCCATCTTTATGTTATGTAACAAAGCCTAACACTCATTATAAAGCTTACTCAAGTTTAAGAACTACTGACCACCCTTATGCTAATTACATATTTAAAGTTAATTTTTTGATAACTATGAAAAATGTAAAAATGCACAATATCTGGTCAGAAAAAGATGAGGTTATTAAATACCTGTGTCAGATGTTACTACATATCCTCCAAAATTACAGTTGACAGTTTATGTATCTATGTTCCATGTATTGCTGTATGGTGGAATTCAGAAAAATTTAAATTCATGTAGTGGTTGTTTTTAGCTCGGGGATCAAATCTACAAGACATAGTCATAGTCATTAATTGTCCTGTTTGAATTATATTTAAAATGGCAATTAAGTGATTGAAGCAAAGTTCTGAGGTCATCACAAGGTCACTGTACTAATACTGGTCTTAGGTAAAACTAGGTAACTATTTCTGTATATTATTAAAATATTGAAGTCAAAGCTTGTGTTCTCTGTCTCTCTGTCTTGCTCTGTATCTCTCTCTCTCTCTCTCTCTCTCTCTCTCTCTCTCAGTGTGTGTGTGTGGGGGGGCATTCATATGAATGAAGGATTTGTTTTGCTTTCTTTGGGAACAAGTTCTCCTATGTATCCATACTGGTATAGAATATGTGATCTTCCTACTCAGGCTTCCAAGTGCTGTGATCACAATTGTACAACACCGTGTGTCATTCTACACTTCCTTACATCCTTGGGAGTTAGGGTAACCAGCATCACTCTATACTTCTTCCTTACATCCTTGGGAGGCAGGCCAATCAGTATTTGGCACAGAGTAGCCAGCCACATGTTTAACTAAGACATTTCTCCTAAAAGTCTAAATAGCATATTGGCATACTGTGTATAATTCTGTTTCAATTATGAATGTGATTTGAATTCCAAATAATTACTATTTTGTGTGAGATTTCAGTCAAAAAGACTTTTTCTAAATGAATTGGATGTGAATTTGAAGAGGTAATATTCAAAGTACTTACACTTGTGGAAACACGTATCAGTCTATCAGTCTATCCAAGGCCATATGAGGACCCTACTAAGTGTCTCCTCTTATTATATATATTTTTATAGAATTAGACCCTACTGTGAAGATAGTACTTTGTCTTTACATAATGTCTATAATGTTTAATAATGTATAATTAAAATTAATCTCCAATACCTAAGTATGTGCAATTCTAGGATTCATAGAATAGCCTGGAAGATTATGGAATCTCTTGACTTGTTTCATTATCTATGATTTTGACAAAGTACACAGCATCTGAGCCATGGTTTTCTCTTTCGGTATGGCAGACACTTGTAGTGCACGATGTTCTATTCCATCCAAGTCCTTTGTTTTAAGGGATTCTTCTCCAAGTTGTCATCTCTCATCCCTACACTATTTCATCCAGATGCTTCCGTGAAAGGCTGAATGGGCTGCAGTTCTGAGCATTCACAAATGTCAGTAGTGGCCCGTGTAGTAGACTCATCGGCAAACCATTCAAGAGATTATAGAGTTGAACAAGCTGTTTGCCAGCCCTTGAGATGCTGCGAATCCTATTAGTAGCGATCAAATGACAGCAAAACCATTCAGTGTCTTCTCCAGGAAACCATCCAAATCTCTGGTACGAACAGTACAATGTGTTTTGAAAACAAAGTCAGACTACTTACTGAGCCATAGAGTTTCCCCTTCTTGTTCATGGCTAAGTAATAGTTGCTGTTAATGGCTTTGACGGCAACAACTCCAATTTCCACTGATGTTATCTCTAGGATACCTAAAACACACAATTACAAAGGTGAGCTGGAAAGAGTCATTGTGTTTAGTAGAGAGAAGGTAAAAAATTCAAAAGAAATAATAAAGTACCTTTTACATTATCCTCAAGGCAAAAGACAAGCAATGGGATAGCCAAAACTCTTGAATGTGTTGAAAACCCCAGCGAGTATAGGGAACCTTAGTAGTGAAGCTTTGAGAGGCTGCCCCCTCCAGTTGGACTCTGAGCATGTACAGGCGAATGCTGTTTTAATTAAAATGCTTCCTTTGCAACCTCTGCATTTTCAGCCCCATAAATATTGAAACTACTCTACTCTGCTTAGATTTTTACAAAAACTTATCAGAGCCTACATCTGTACTATGGTATTAAATTAAATCCATAGCATATGTCAATGATCTGTCAGATTTACCTCAATCTGTAAAAACAATGGTAAACTATTTTTCCTTTGTAGCACATTTAGATAAACTAAATCCCTTGGCTGCATTTAACTGATAAATTTATTTCTTTGACCAATGTGTTGACATTCTGAGGTACAGAGAGGTACAGTCTTGGCATCCATACCATATTACAAAAGCAGACATGATACCCTAGGTTCAGGGAATACTGTTTTGTTTTTCTAGAAAGAAGGAAAAATGGACAGAAGTAGTAACTAGCAAGCAGGACCATTTTTAAAAGGATGGATTTGTGTATGAAGAGATGATATTCTTTGAAAAGTTTGTAGCATATGTGGGAAAAGTAATTTGATCCAGAATGCAAAAGCCCACCCATTTTGCCTAAGAAGATCCCAGAATAAAAATGACTTCATTACTTTTAATAGAGAGTGCTCGGGCTGGTTGAGCAGTATGGTGAGGAGAATGTGGCACTGGAAATGGGGGTAATGTGTATTTGGCTTCTAACTCTACTCTACTGGTAAATGCCCACACAAGCCAACAGACTACCCCATGTCTCAGCATCATTTGAAAAGTGGCCAACATAACATTTCTCACAGAAACTTGCTATGAGGACTGTACTCAAACAATGATAAGAATTTGTTCAGATTTCAGGGCTTTGGTTAGTATGAGAGGCAAGTTATTTCCTAATAGTTCTGGTTTGGAACTTCTTTCCAAAGTTAGGAAACTTTCCATACATCAGATAAACCCCCATCGGCTTAACCAAATAATATGGAAGGAAATCATAAGTTCCTGTATATTGTGTATCACCTAACATGACATACACCATCTTCAACGTAGTATATAATGTGTGTCCTCAGAACTTTTTTTTCCACAGGGAACAAATGGCTTATATTCAGGACATGAGTGGTTTTTCTCCTTTTCTTTTCCAAGTTAGTCTGCTGGAAGCTAGAAGAAATGCTAGAACTGCTAAGTTGACACTAAAAGAGACTTGAGCAGAAAACCTCTATCCGTGTGTAGAGAAAGTGTTTAACCTCACACAGCACAATCTTCATTAACATAACATCCCACTGTATTTTCAAGGACAGATTATGAGGTGTATTTGGGACAATGTTTGCACCATTAATATTTCTTATCTTGTTACAGGATATTTGAACCTGTTTCTAGTTAGAGTGCAGCTCAGTCCTTAGCACACATCTTTAATCCCTCTGGCTAGAATACAGATAAACCCTAGTATTCACCTTTAATCCCAAACATTGAAGGTAAAGCTAGTTTGTAGAAGGAACCACCCATGTTTGACAGAGATGTCAAATGGAGTGGATGAACAAGTGATGGATCAGAGAAAGATTTGACAGAATAAGATATCCCAACTCTCATAAAAAGAGAGAGGAAAGGGAAGCAACTTAAGGGAGAGACAGACAGTACAGAAAGAAGAGAGTACAGTAGAGAAATACAGTACAGCTCACAATAGTTCCGTAGGGTTAAGAGGGAGAGTAGAGCAGCTCAGAGAGGGAGGAGAAGGCAGCTCTACCAGGAGAGTTTTACAGGGACAGATTGAAGAGAGAACGAGCTAGACACAGGTGAAGACAAAATGAGGCAGAGAATGAGAAAGAGCCAGAAGATTAGAAAAGATTGCCAGAGTTAGTTTGAGGCCTAGCAGAGCAATTCAGAGGTGAGAAAAAATGTCAAATTGAGTAAGTCATCTGGTAGAGGAGTCTAACCAGAACGTCTGACTTGAACCAGCCAGCTAGGGTTCAGGAAGGACAAGGAAGGGTGAGCTTATTCAGCAACAAGTCTCAGAAGCTGAAAACATTCTGAGCCTGGATTAGATTGTATTGTACAGAGGCCAGAAGCTTCCAGAACTAGGCCTAGCAGATGGAGGTAGTCAGCCTCCCAGACAACAGTGAATAAAATTTACTTTTTCATTACCCTATGCTGGAGGTTGCCCTCAGGGTATGCACACATATTCATTTGAACAATTTAAAAAGTGCTCTCTTGCAATTAGTTACTACAGTATCTATAACTTTTCATCAAGGGGATATTGCCATTTTTGCTGTCAGTTATAGATTAGAAAATGAACGATAAATGTGCATATGATAGCTCACATACAAGGTCAAGACGAGTCCAGTCCTGTGGCTTCTTTTCTCTCCATGTCTGGTTATTTCCCTTTTTCCTTCTCTTTCTCTTTCCTACAATGGGTTTCTATAGAAACCGTTTAGCAATATGACTCATTAAATGACAACATGCTATTCTCCCAGTGATATTGGGGTGCCACTTGGGAAAATATCAGAGTTTCAGAGGGGGAAAAAACCCTTAATAAACTTGTGACAAAGAAGATACTGTGCAGGAAGTGGCATTCCAATGTAATGTAAAAATATTTAAGATGTTATGCCTCCAAAAAGAGGGTGCAAAGTATCAGTAAACCGTGAGATATTCCACATGTCTTGTAGTGAGACAGGAAATTGATAGAAAAGAGAGGCAGGAAGAATGGTTTGAACAAACAATAAAGCAGACTTTATGAAGGATAAGCAGTAGGCTGAAGCTATGCTGAACAGAGGAAGCAACATGGTATGAATATCACCAAATCCTTGGCTTGCTGTTTGGAGACTCAGAGTTTGCTAAGATAAACGTGGGGCTCTTTGTGTTTTACCTCAAAAGGGAACTGAATGTTTAAAGGACTGACCCACTTTTTTCCCTTTACAGCTAGTTTGGGCAAGCATATAAATATTTACTTTTAAGCATATTAAAACTGAGACATTAAAATTTACATATTTAAGGGCCATCACATGATGCTAAAATATACGTGAATTACTTGATATTTACATCAAAATAAATTTGTCTATATCTTCAAAGGAGGTTTACTGTTCTTTCAAAATAGAAAGAGGGAAGACTTGGGTGATTTAATACCCCTTTGAGTTCTGAAAGTAAGTCTGGGTTGTTCCACAGGTCACTAATTCATAATTTGAAAGCTTTGTAGGACACAGACAGTGGCTGCATTTATTGAATGTGGACAGTTCATTGGGAGGAACCAAGCCTGTAGGTGTCTCTGCTTTTACATATGTAAATTATACAGATCATTTTTGGAAAGGAACTCCAGAATTTTTTGAAGTTGGTTAGATCAGCAGCTATTATATTTTAATGTGTCTACTTTGACATAAAATGCAATGCCATTTGAAAGAGCCTCCTCTTTAAGAGTGAGTGAAATAGCCTTAAAAGTGAGTATGCATTTTTTGAAATCCAGATGACACTACAATTATTTCAGATTTAAAAGCTATTAAAAGCTTTAGACATCCACACAAATGGCTCACTGGTAAAGGTATCAATTCCCAAGCATGAGGACAATTAAAATAACAGATACTTTTTTTAGTTCAATCAATATTTTGAAATATGTCATATTTAGTATTAAAAATTTAACCTTCTAAAGTTAAATCCCTCCCTCTTTTCCATTAATTGTAGAGTCTCAAACTAATCTAGTATATGCTAACACGGAAGAACATCTTGGTCACCATCACTTTCTGTTGTGTATGTACATCAGGGCTTGGGAAGCCACACTTTATGTGTGAAGAATGTCATGGCTATGCATTTGGTCTTCTAAGAATCACATTGGGACTCATCTGCTCCATAATTCCTCTTCATTAAGGAACCATAATAAACACGTGTCATTTATAAGATCCACTTGGTATGTAGTCATTGAGTGCCAAAAGAGAATCAATGACGGGTTGGGAATTTAGCTCAGTGGTTGAGCGCTTGCCTAGCAAGCGCAAGGCCCTGGGTTCAGTACCCAGCTCCAAAAAAAAAAAAGAGAGAGAATCAATGACTGTGTATGGCAAAATGGGAGCATTTCTGAAATCTAAAATTTTTGTTTTGGCTAGGAGTTATATTTGTGAAATTATGAATCTACAAGTTCATATCTCAATAAAACAAAAATGAAAATAAAGCAAAACATCAAAATGAATTCAAAGAAAAAATGACTTATAAGATATATTTGGTATCAGTTATAGGTAAGTTATTATAAATCTAAAGGGTTTTTAAAAATTTTAAATATATCTTCAACTATTAGTTAATATAATTATAAGTAGAGGAATTTTGAACATAGTATTGAAAGGTAATTTTTCATGTAGGGTCTTTCACTTAAGCAATATTCATTTTTTTTGGCCAATAGAAGACAACAAAATAATATATTTGTATGTAACCATTGAGCATATATCTCTAACTCCCTTAAATTCATTTAAAAATAATAGGTAACACAAATAAATCTATTTTAAAGGCCCCTTATGGGCTTTGTGCTAATTCCCAATTAATTTAACAAAATATATCAGATTTAAGCATTGTGCTATTTGCATACTGGAAAAAGCTTTGGCAAAATTATGTAAATTAGTTGTCTTAAATATAGTTGATTTGATGTTTTTATCCAAATCCTTTACTCTTTCTCCATTGTTAGACTTTGCTGAATAAAACTACTATTAGTAATATACCAAAGGCTTAGATAGTGTCATGAGGGTGAGGTAGGTTTTTATGATGACATTTATGGCTAAATAGAGGCCCAAGGTTGGGGTAGGTTCCTATGGTGGCATTCATGGGTACATACACAGAGAGACCTGAGCTAATCTGTTCCTCTTTACCATGTGATGCCTCAAGGAGGCTTTGACAGATGTCCATATCTTAATATTGAACTTTCTGTCCTCTGGAATGGTGAGTTGAATAAACCTTTATTTATTACATGGTATACAGTTTCTGGTATTTTTTCATAGCAACAGAAGAGGTGCTAAGACAGTCTCTATTCTTCCTTTAAAAATCTCAGTTCCCTTTCTCATAGAGTTGCCCCCGGTTCCCATGATGCTTCTCTCCCTTATTGTGACTGTCTGAATAGTTGGCCTATTGTCTGGAGTCAGACTCCAGTGCCATTGATGATCACATGACAATCATAAAAAAATCATTCAGAGCCTGTAAAGTAAAAAACTCTCACCAAAATCATGGATGTTATGTGTCAACAAAATATTCCATAAATATTTGGTATCAAAAAAAATAGATCAAAAGGATTATTGCAGTCTACTTAAGAAGGAGAGCTGGACATATTAGTGTCTGTTAATTTACTACCAGTTTTAAACCTGTCTGGGTTTTAATCAAAATAAAATATCATTCATCTTGGATTCACATCTGCCACATTGGAGTACAAGCACTCTAAAATTTATTTTGCCCACAGTAGTAATGAGAACACATTTTTGTCCTGTCTGAGATAATGTATTAGGCTAATTCAATAATTTAGCTTAATTTCTTTTGAAAGAATGTCCAAGTAATCACTATGCTAAGTGTAGCTAAAAATAGTATATGTATGATGTTAATTTTTTTGGTTTTTTGTTTTCTTTTTTTCTATTTGTTTGTTTGTTTTTAGTTCGCTTCTCTTTCCCTTAATTCATGTCTCTACTTACCACATGTTTTAAAGGGTGACATTTTAGGTCATGAAACTTGGAAGGGCACTTTGTGAAGGGAATTACGTAATAGCTACACAAAAGCAGAAGAGCCAGGCTTTCCCTCTCCGATGCTGGATAGCTAAGAAACACAGGTACGTCAGTTACACTCCTGGAGTCTTAGGTTTTTATTTGTTAATCAGACAGAGTGCTAATATAGCTCACAGGACAGTCGGCATTTTAGGGAAAGGCTAGTAAATCTGTGTCCTGTCAGCTGAATCACGATGGTCCCACGTTAACTAATTTACCATAGTGGTCCCCAAAGTCAACCCTGCCTAGCAATCATCTGGACAGTGTGTTTGAACACAGATTGGTAGGTTCTTCTACTCTGTAGATCTAGGCTGGGACTTGGAATTAGATTTTCCAGCATGTTGATTTCCGAGACAGTGTTAGCTCTACTAGTACAAGGACCACCCACTGCTCTACACATCACAACTCAGAGGCGGGGACAGCTTTGATGTACAAAAGCAAAGGCAAAACCATGTGGACAGAAGTAGAACCATCACAGGAAGAGAAACAAATAACCACAGCAGTTAACATCCCTGAAAAAGCTTTGGATGGTTGGGACAGAAGAGTGCTGTCTTCTGCATAACAGGTGTGGGATTCCTGATAGCTATATAACTCTCAAAATATGAATTGGCATCTAGGCACTATATATATATATATATATATATATATATATATATATATATCGTTTCTCTGGTCATGTTTTTTAAAGACTTGAAATAATATTATTAGAGAGGTTAGAGAACAGCTCAGTGGTTAAAAGCATGCACTGCTCTTGCAGAGGACTGGGGAAACCAAATTCCTTCTGTCCTCCATCGGCTCCAGATGTGTATATGGTACATTTAACATGAAACATGCATACACACACACACACACACACACACACACACACATGTATATATATATAAATCTTTTATTAAAGATTTTATTATCAGATTTGTTTTCCTACAAATATGACTGTAGAAAAGTTAAAGGAAATTTAGGAGGCTTCAACAACTTTTATGGACACTCTCAAATGATGATTTGCATTGACAATCTAAGAAGTAAAGATCTGTATGTTGTCCTTAATACTATGTTCATGGTTCTGAGGCTGGTTCAGTTCAACTGGGATTCATTTTATCCCCAGCCTTTCAACCCAGAGTTGAAAGAATATGCTTTTTCTACAATGATCCCCCCTTTTCTTTTCAAGGAAGGACAACACAGTGGACCAATGATTAGTCTAAGTCTAAGCTATCTGGTACAGTTGTAGACATGGGCTTCCTGCTCTGCAGAATGCAGGCCAGCTATTTTGTTTTTCATCTGTCCCTGTGCCTTCCAAGACACTGGACACTTACTTAGAATTACAAGTAGAAATGAGTCCCAAATGAGAAAAATCATTACCAATATCCTATAAGGATATATATATTTCCTACCTTGGTAAAGACCAAATGGCCTTTCACATTCTCACTTAGTAACTCAAGACAGAAAGAACTGAGCAATCAGCTTGATCTTATGGATCAGAATGGAGGCCAATCTTAAAAGAATTATAAATTTAGGTCTGTATTTAATTAACTTGTAATTTAAAGAAAAAGTTTAAGCCTTTGGTCTGGGGGATACTGCTCAGTGACAGAGAAAGTACCTAGTATTTTCAAGGTTTTGTGTTCCATACACAGCATCGAACACACACACATAACTTTAAATAGTCAACCCACTGGCACTGACTTAATATTTAATAATGTCAGAAATATTACCATGAAATCCAAACACAATTCTTTAACATTTTGAAGACTTGTTGACTTCTGTTTAAGACATTTCTTACAAATAAAACTTGACTCCAAGTCTTTGATGCCCATCAGTAGTCAACAAATACTTGGAGTTAGTGATCCAATGTGTCTTTTCACAGTCTCAGTTTGACATGTTTTTAGTTGTTTTGTCTCATTGGTTTTTCTGCTTTCCTTTCTGCTGCTGTGACAGATACTCTGATAGAAAGCGACTTTGAGGAAAAGGTTTTATTTGGCTTATGATTCCGGGTCATAGGCTGTGGTTTCATGGAGGTCAGGGCAAGAACTCAAACAATTAGTCACATCACACCCACAATCAAGAGCAAAGAAATTACATAAATGTATCCTTGCTTGCTTTCTCTCTTGTTCTCCCATGTCTTCTACTGTTTAGGAACCTCTTGTTTAGGGACTGGTGACCTTCTCAACAGCACAATAGAGTAGCTCTTTCTACATTAGTTAACAGTTAGACAATGTCCTCTAGATTTGTCCACAGGAGAGCATGATCTAGGTAATGCCTTATTAAGTCTATTCCTAGTAAAGATAAAAAACAACAACGAAAACAGACAAACAATCCTGAACATATTCTTATCTGAATAGGTCAGGAATAGCTCTTTATGAATTTTGCAAGTGTTATATTTTGAAACTATCTTCTATTAGCATATATTCCTAGAAAGATACATATGGTATGTTTCCAGACCCAGGATTCACAGCGGGCTCTCTGTAACCATCCAAGTAAGTTCTAATATAAATTTACTTCACTAACCAGGAAAGGATTGGTTGACCAACTAGGGTAAAGTAAGTGCCTAGAAGTGCGTGTGTGTGATTAACTGCTAGTCCCAGTTTGAAATGAGATCACACGGGGTGTGGTGTGGTGGGAATAGTCCAAAGTACAGGTCAGGTGTTAAGAGTTGCAGATACTTCCAGAAGAATCCATTAAAGTGGTGTCAGTCAAAACTATGAATAGAGTTTTACTTGACTTTGTACAAAAATATTTTCTGATACTGAAGTAAATCTTTTCTAGGAAAAAATATTGCCTACTTGCTTCACATTGTGGAGAAGACCTTGAGTGAATTCATATGTAACTTAGGTCTTTATCAAACATGGAAGGAAGAAAAAGTCTGCTATTCTGTGCAGGAAGTGTTTTCCTAAGCACAATTATCATAGCATTATTCCTTCCAGAGAAATCAATAAGTAATTCATGATCTTATAGCTGTGTTATGCATTAGTAGAAGCCAGAGGGCTCCTTAAGTTAGATCTACTGCAGTAAGGAGGCATTGGCAAGCATTAATTCTTATGTATTTTTTATGTCATAAAACTAAGCTATAAATTATTTTCAGAAATCTGTATGGAACCAAAGCCTGTGATAACTCTAAGGCAAGGCGTGATCGTCACAGCCTCAAAATAAATAAAATATCACCAAATAAAAAAAATACTATCTGTGCTCTGTTTTGTTCCGTTTTAAAGTGAGAAGAAGTGAAGGTAATTAAATCTCAAGGAAGGCTGCGTTTAGCACATTGTAAAATCAGAGAAGAGCTTGGAGAAATGTAGAGAATGTCTGTTTCATATCTCTTCTCTTGTAGAAGAGATGACACCAGGGGATCCAGGGAGACTGAAGAGCTTATCCGAGCACCTGTAGAAAGGTCACTTAGGACCAGAAGTAAATCCTGAGTCTATATTCTTCCTGAGACTCCTGTAAACATTTATAAACTGTTGGCGGCCAGGCAAAGACTTCATATCGACTTTATGTTTTATAGACTAATTCATCTTGTTCATTACATAGAAACAATGCAGTCTATTTGACTCTGACCATTGCTTTTTATTTATAAATGGAGGAAAAAATTAAAGTTAACACAGAGAGTTAGATGAATTACTGCATGGAACAGTCCCATAAATTATCATTATGTTAATACAGATATTTATCTTAAAGATAGCCTAATAAAATGTCTACCATATTTATTACTTTTAAAGTAAATTTCCCTAATGTACCTAATTACAATGTAGTATTTTTTCTATTCTTGCCTTAATTAAAAGAAAAATGAGTCAGTAGAGCAATATTGATTTTTCCCCCCACAAGAAAATCTTATTTCTTGTGTTGAAGAGTTCACAAGTCAAGTAAACATGGATGGTTCTAAGTAGTAAAATACTTAATATGGAACAAGTTTTAAGGGTTCAAACTCATGGCTCAAACACATACATGTGTAATGAGTTTGACAGATTCTTACAACAATAGAAATTAGCCCTAAATTCTTTCTATGGCTACTTAGAAATGCGGGTTTAGATTCAATTGTGCAATGTATTAACAGATTTTTCAAATTATAACTGTAACTTGACAAACTACATTCTGTTTGTCATTTATATGAAATACTCAGTTTGGTAATCCATGGTATTGGCCAATGAGACATTATGTCCCCTGTCTTAGGAAGTTCACATCTCTCTAGAGAGTAGCAGGGGTGACTAGACTGAGTGTAGAAGTGATAGTCCCAAAGTTCATGGAGATGCTTTATATGCGTACAACCCAATGGCAAAGAAACTAGGGCTCTCTGGACAGAACCATGTGCTCATTTCTAACCACTACTAAAGTGTGGGCATTACTTTGCAGTGCCTGCTGGAGTGGGTACTTTCATATATTAATGTAAAGTGCTCGCTTGGTGCAATAGTTTGAAATCATATAAAGATAAAAGTTAGAGTAGCATGTGCCACACATTCTAGAATAGACAGAGCTAGAGAGTAGCACTGGGCTGGGCAAAGTTCTAGGAATAAACCCTGTTCCTTTTACCGCTCAGGAGGAAGGAGGACTGCTCCTTCTTCAAGGGGACTAGGTACCAGAGTACAAATTTATGACTCAGTCCAGTAATTGTATATGGGATATAGAGTGTTTGGAAAAAGTGTTAAGATCCCAACTGAACACATTTTTGTTGTTGCCATTAAATCTTGGGTTAACAATCTGTAAAGAAATTCTTAGAAAGAGTGAATTCTACCTGACACATTATGAGCTAGTGGACAAAGTGGACAAAGAAAATAAATGAGCTTAGTATAGCATTTTATCAGAATACCAATGCTGACATTGGTTGAAATCTGTATGTTTGCGAGAAACAAAGCTGCCCTTTCAGAAAAATCCTCAAATGAAAACTAATGGACAAGGGGACAGGTTTATGGCATGTTGGGTACAAACAATCAGCAGGAGTGTTTAGGAAGGAGTTCCATATGCAAAGAGGCCACTAAACAGAATGAACGTGTTTATACAGATGCTGTGCTTACAACGCTACGACCCGCAATGTTGTATGTAGTTTACAGAAGTGTTATATGCATACACAACATACATACACAGACGGGGGGTAGGAGAGAAACTGATCAATTTGAGGAAGTTTGAGCAACATTATAAGTGAAATGAGTTGAAAGCAACATTTAATAGTATTTAAAACATTTAGCTTGAATTATAATATATCAGTTTCAGTTCCCACACACATAAAATATCACCAGGATAAGGAATCAAAGGACAAAAGAGATCAACAAGAAATCAAATTCGAAAAGTAATCAGAACAAAAGAGACTCTGAACAAAATAATCTAATCGTTAGACTTACACTAATTGTGATATATATGTGTGTATATATATATATAAATAATGTTTTATATATATATGTTTATATATATATATAAACATATTTAAACACTTGCATTTACTTCATTTGTATTTTATTCCAGAATGTTAAAACTTAAAAAACAATTAGAAAAATATATAAGCTAAAATTGTCTTAAATTTCATTTGGGTATATGTAACTCAGCTGTGTGTTTAATAACCTCCAGCACTGGCCTGGGCTCTAACTCCACGGTTGAATACCCACTTAGTATGTACAAGGTCCTGGGTTCAATTAGCATACATGTACACACAGGCATACATGTAAAGAACTACAATATTATATCATGAAAAATGCTTCAATTTACAGTTAGCTGTAAAGATGTAAATGTCTTCATCTTCAGAAACACTCTTTATTACATAAGGTACATAGTACATTACAGAGAGGAATTGGGGTTGATTTGCTCAATCTTGACTGGCTGAAGTATTGTTAAGCAATTACACATTCAGGGAGAGGCATCAGTGTATTGTGATATGTATTATCAATAGCTATAATTAGTGGTTCCATTACTCGCTGGGAAGACCAAAAATATTTGAAAAATTGTATCAGATTTCCAGTCCTGGTTTTTTAGGTTAGGTTTTAAAGTTTTGGAAATATCTACAAAATAGAATTGGTTGCCCAATGGCAAATGAACACCTCTGAAAACATATAAACAGGTAAGGTAACATTACACACACTGATTTACGTTTATATACATATATATATATATGTGTGTGTGTGTGTGTGTGTGTGTGTATGTGTGTGTGTATTTACATATACACATATATATGCAATAACAATATTTTTAGAGGCATGAATATGAAGGAGAATGAGGAGTGGTAGTGGGAAGGTTTGGAGAAAGGAAGTGGAAGGGAGAAAGGTTGTAATTGTATTCTACTCTTGAAAATAATAGTAAAGAATTAAAAATAAAGTAAGAACTAGCAGGCACCAAGAGCCTGGTAAAATGCTCAATTTCTTTTTCAGTTGTTTGCATTTCTCTTGTTAATTCTAGATCAGAATAAAAACTGGTGGGAACCTACGCATTTTAGTACAAACACTGACCTATCCCAGTGAGGGTTGTTCTAGGATAAAAGTCAAAGTAATTTTGCTTTCACACAAGGAGCTTACAAATGATATTTCAGTGGATGAAAACTCGGGGTCCTTATCTAAATGTTAGAGGGGGATATATGTGTAGTTTTCAAGTTTGATGAAAGTAAGCGAAATGATTTTCACAGTTGTTGTTATTCAATGGACGGATAAACAGGTAGATTAATAGATACATGCACATTTGTCTTCCGCAAAAGAACAACCAGAAAACAACTTCAAATTCAAATTCAAAAAAACTAACCAAGACAATCAATTAAAATAGAGCTTCCCTCTGAATGTTCAAAAAGAAAAAAGAAAAAAGAAATCAGGGCAGATAATAGAAACAGAGGGAACAATCAATTGAACAATTATTCTTATGGGTAGATTGCAACTATTGTGTAACTAAATGTCTTTCTGGTAGGCATAAGCTAGGCATGTACCATCGTGGGAACTTTTTTAGTATGTCGGTTTCAAGCTGTTTCCCATCTCTGACCTTTGGCCACACAGCAGAGGCGAGAGCAGTGATGAAGAAAGAGGATAGCGAGCTCGCGTGGAGGTAGGAGGAAAGGCAGCTTTGCGGAAAGAACGGCACTCTTAAGGTCTTCTTCCTGGCCTCATGTGTCCCCTTATTTCACCCTGGCCTAGCAGTGCAGGGTCATGGAAGATACCCAAATATAGCCTTGGGAGAACTTCATTAACCTGAAAAAATGCTCAAGGGGAAATATATGTTTATCAAACTCACTTTCCTTTAGATAGAAGAAAGAAGGATGATGTCCTGGCTTCTGTCCTCCACAGTTCAATTCTGAAGTTCCACAGTGACACTATGTAAGAAGTGGGAGCCAGCTTTTCCCTCTTTAATGGCCTGCACCTCTAAGCACAGTACTCAACGATGCTAAAACCGGAAGAACTACCATTGTCTTCTATGCACAGCAGTCTTGAGTCTATAGAAAAAAAATCCTCAGATAATATTACATATGTGTGTATTTTACTCAAAAACAACAGACTGGTACCTTGAAAGACTTGCACAGAGCAACCCCAAGAAAACCTCATTGACGCTCTTTGATGTTTAGTGCTTAAGACCCTTGTGGGAAACAAAAGAGCCACTTGTCCACTTCATGCTCTAGGAAAATAAAAGGTAAAAAAGAACTGCTACTCTAAATGAGAATTATTTACTCGGGGTTTTCTTACTAAATCCACTTGTTTCACTCATAAGCACCAATGACTACTCTGTCTTGTGGCACATGCAGAGTCCCGGAACCTTTATAAAAAGAGAATTCTGAAAGAGGTCATCTAAGCACAAAAGGCCAGCATCCCAGCCCCAGTCCTGGATGTTCTTTGTCTGAGAAGCTTGGCCAGGGATGTGAAGGTAAGGAGGTCGGCTGCAAATACCCAAATATAAACAATTGTTTGTTGACCCTAAAACCCCGATGAGTGTTTTCTTCTTGAGTGCTTAACAGCTCTGTGACATGGTGGCTGATCCTATCTTTCTTCCTCCAGTGAACAAACAGCCTTCTCATCCCTCTTTGCCTTCACAGTCATTCAACACTCTAACCCTGAAGAGGATGACAACGTCTTTCCTTTAGGTAGACTTAAAAGACTGGAGGAAGGACACAGCCGTTTAACACCCCTCTTCCTCATTATCACCATCTCCTGCCTTTATTGTTTCTCCAACTCGCCTGTCCACAAAGACAGCCGCTAATGCTTACATTTGTGGTCCTGGGCTCTGTGATCTAATTGCCCAGGCTTCTGCCACATGTCTTATCTAGCTACACAAACTTGATTTGCAGAAAGCGAATCCGAGAGACATTTCTTTAGATGTCTTCAGACTCAGACAGACTTCAAGGATTGTGTATGCTATATTGTTATATTTGTTCTCACTTTCAACTATCCTAAAACATATTGACCTTCCTAAGGAATGCAGAGTGTCCTGCTTGTGGAATCTGACAGTTTTCCCTTTCCATTTCTCTGTGTTAGATGACTACTACATAAGCCACCCACAATGGAAAATCAGAGCTATACTGACACCAAAACTTACGTTAGCAAAATCTGTTAGGATAGGAGTAAAATATAAAATCAATTATTTTCTAATATCAATTATTTTCTAACAAGATAACTTTCCCAGAAAGATTTTATATTTTAGCCTTTACCGTACTCCTATCTGTGACAGCCTTATCTGTGTACATAAACTATTTTTAAATCAAAGAATAGGGTGCTCACAAGGAAAATTATTCAAATAGATTCCTATCTGAAATAACTGGTTGACATATTTGAAGATTTATGCATGTAGACGATGCAAGTCATTGACTCCTCTTAGCTTTGTACAGACTAGTTTTTTATTATATCTGTCAAAGAAGATTTATCTCAAATTTGGTTGACATGTTGGATGCTAGCCTTTTAAGGTTTTTTTTTTAACCTCTACCAGAACCCAGTCACATGATAATCTAAATGTGAAAATATCACCAAATGAATATGCTTCCAGAAATATCTGATTTAAAATTTATGGATTAGACTTAAGTGGTTCAGTAAAATTTACCAGTCTCCAATACAAAGCAGCTGTTTTTAGCGCCATGCCAGGTGAAAGTTCCCAAGCCTTACAGAGTGTTGGACAGAAGAGGCTAGCTCCAATTCATCTCTAGATCTACTAAATCTGCGACTTGGCACAGGTTCTTTTCCTACAATAGCCATCGTGGCTTCCCACTGAGACATAGGGTTCCCAGGGCTTGTCTACAATAAGCCACATTGATGGTAGTTTCCTCTTGTGTTTCATAAGCTGGCCTTTTATATGTATGAACTCATCTATGACTCACTTATTTTAAATGTAGTTTTACTACTTCACCCTTCATCTGGTAGTTGTTCCCGACCTCTAAATTGTTTAATGTGTCGGTAAATAACCTTTCAAAATTTCTAAAAAGCTTGCATTTTCAAAATCAAGTTAGCTAGAGGAGTGATATAAACAAGGTATTAGGAGACACTGGCAGGCAATACTTGTCTTTTTCAGCAGTGGTCTTAGGTTACAACTGAGAAAGCCTCCTCATTTTATCCCTGTGGCTTCAGCTACTCATAGGTCCTACTGTCTAATTAATCCTTACTTAATATTCATCTAGGTAAGTTTAACATGGGTAGGAAGTTGGGTTTGTTAGCCATTCCACCTTTAATGTATGGGACATCTGGGAAATATCCAGTTTTAGAGCAGGTCCAAGCCTTTTGGCATTAACTACCTTTAAACATTAAGCTCTCACCAGGAATTTGCCTCTGTTTCAGAAAATGAAAAGCATATTTGAAATATAAACACGAGTGTGCCACTAATATTGGTGGTAGTGATTGCAAGACTCATTCCTTTATTATAAGAGGGTCAGAAGGAAAAACCCTCTTGGATAAAACTTGTAGAACTAGCTTAAATGATTTGTTTTCCTAAAATATCTGCAAATGTATGTCTGTGAATTCAACAAGCAACACACAGTGAATGATACTGTTTGGCTTCAAGGCTATTGTACTTTTACTAAGAGAAATATATAGTCCTTATATAATGATATAGAAATCTTATCTTACTCTTGGGAAAATACCTAAATTATAATTTAAATGCTAAAATTTTATAAGCTGTTAAAATTACATATTAGAAATTATTAAGTCAACTGATCAAACAGTTTTCATTTTTTTTTTGTAAAGGTTTTCATTAGTTTAAGTCCTTATTTGGCTATTTTCTTTAGTCTTCAACCAAGCGTAGTGATTAGATTTTACATTCCTGTTGTTGATAATTAAAAGTGAGCTTGGGGGGAAACACGTTGTATAACTGCTCCTTGGTCAAATTATGGCAATGTGACTTCAGTCAAATGTTCGAATGGTAGACGGAGAAATGGACAAAAGGTAAGTGTGTTTGTTGTTTGTTTTTAGTTTGAGAAATAACTTAAAGATGTATCTGGGAGCCAAATTTACATTTTGGTCAGAACTCTGTAAGGATAGAAACTCTGGTAGACCAGATAGACCTTGAGATATTGAAAAGTTGATCTGTAGCTAGGATCGTTCTGGAAATGCTTTTCTCCACTACAGTTTTCATTTTGGAGCCTTATTCAAAAATCTACATCCTTAGAAAATGTTTGTAAAATATCTACTAACACCCAAGTGACTATGCTCATATAACTTACATAATACACATTCATTAAAAAGTTGCCTTGGTAAAAAAACAAAAATAAAAAAACAGATACACTAAACAAAAGAAAATGTGGCTCTGTGTACTTTCAACCCAGAATTGGTTTTTTTTTTCTTAAGCAGTTTCCATTTTTGGTTCATTTATTTATTTCTTTTTCTAAAAACTACTGACATTTTTTTTGAAAGCCTTTTTAAAGGTCACTTTGAAGACGCATACATTGTGCTGAGGGTGTAACATGTGCAATTAGGGCTCTTTTGGATCTGAAGCCTTGTCAGTTTCTCAGATGAATGAACATCTTCTAGCCCAGTTTTCAGCACCTTTTGTATCTGTGAGTTGGGAACAATGCTATTGATCCCATCTTGCTTGCAAAAACCATATGGAACTCAGAAGGAGATGTGGTTACTAGCCAAGCAACACAGAACCAAGGACCACCAAGAGTCACAGTCATGCAAGCATCATGCTAGAAGGAATGTAATTGAGTGCCATGTTATAGTTACCCAATACTTAGTGATTGATTTAATGTTTACAAGTGGTTACTTTTGGAAGCTTGATCTGCAAAACATCAAGCTGTGTTCTGAATGTAGGCAGATGAATATAAATAATGAAAAACGGAAGAAAGATGAAAGAAAAGAAGAAAGAACAGAGAAAAAAGAAAGGAAAATCTGCTTACATTCATTTGTAGCTTTATACCCCTCAAAAACAGCTACTGGAATTATGCCCATGGCATTTGTCCATTGTCGATGTAAACCACGTTTTACCAATGGGATAACACGAAGAAAAGCTGAGCATATTTTCAGAGCCTTCTTTTTTCTTTTGGGTGGAACTCAATTGACAACAGTTCAGCCTTGTCTTAGCAAACTGTAAAACTCCTAGTTTTGGAAAAGCTGGTTAACTTCTCATGGTCTGCTTTCTCATCTGTAAAATGAGAAGGTTGCCCCAGAGGTGAGTATCAAAGTTTTTCCCAGCTTTATAGTTCTGTGATCTAGGAACAAGAGCCAACGTTACAATTTGGGATTTGGCATCTGATTTTATTCGCCTAGTGCTATGTGCTGCTTACTTCATTAACCTCACATGTTGAATTTCCCCACGCTAACCTAGTATGGCTTTGTTTTTTCTCTTTTCAAGGAACTATGCTTACCCCCTTTGGCAACAAGAGGTGATTTTACAAGCATTTTTAACCCTACTTTGGAAATGAAGGCAGTACTGGGTGGTACATATGTCCCACTGCCCTCTAGTGGGTGAAACCACATATGGCTTAGATTGCTCTTGAGTTCGGTTGGGTAGTTTCTCTCAAACATTTTCACAGATCACCTGAAACAAAACCCTAATCTCTGCATTCCACACTCCCAGATGATTTAATAATCACCAGGAGATGATCAAATGATCAGACATTTTGTCTTAATGACACAGGGCAATGACTACTCTCCATCTCTAAAAGTCCACGTAGATTGTAAAAGCCCTTTAGAGTTTCTACCAGGTTACACTTCAAATGTAGCTGTGTTTCCAGTCCTGTTCACAGCTAGTGTCCTACTTAGCACCAGTCTTAGAATCACATTTTATTGAACATCCTTTTAATAAGGATAGTTTAAGGAAGGCAAAGGAAAATTTACATTTAAGTCTTCGTGGGAATTGTATGATCATCCAACTACATGCCAAGTACAATTACGTCATTGTAACATGTTCATTAATTTATGACTAGAACATTGTTCATGAGGATCAAGTAAGTTCTGATAGTTGGGTTATTATTTTAAGTTATGTTGTTTATTATTTTTTACTACAATAAACCGATTATGGAAAGTAAGCCATCTGACGCTACACTAATGTGTATTATATGTGCTTGCTTCTCTGGCTTTAATTTACTATTTTCCCTATTAACCATTTATGTTGTTAAAAGAAACAACTCTGTAAATTAATTTGGTAGACGATACTATTTAATATGAACACACTCATGTAATAATCTATAAGTATTCATATGCTTGACTATGTAAACATCAGAATGTAATTTGTGACTGCTAATTATGAAAATTGCTTTATCAGAGATTGGAAAAACAAGAACAGTTCTATGACGTCATATCTTACTGAGTAGAAGATGCAAACATGATAAAAAAATGTGAATCATTTCTATGTAGCTGTTGGATACATTTGTAGAAGACTTATCTTTTCATGTTACTATACCCAATTCCAACATTTAAAATCAATTTCATCAGCATTTCATTAATGCCCTCAGAAAGTTGTGATCTCATCGCTACTAATTGGGTTCCTTATACTTTATACCTCTCATTTGTTATTCGTGTTAATTTAAACATTTAATTCCATCTCTCTCTCTCTCTCTATATATATATATATATATATACATATATATGCATAGATAGATATAGATATAGATATAGATAGATATATAGATACACACACACACACGAAATGTATTATGTCCATATATTATTTGTGTTCTCTAATTCTGGCATTATATTAGTATCTGAGACTTCAGATTTTGCAGCACTTTTGTGTTTCTGATTTTCACATTAGGCATGTTCAAGTTAAATTTCTTTTATTTATTTTGATTCAATAACACTAAAAATAATTAGTCCAAAATACTTAAGAAGATAAAAACAGCCCACAGATTCCCTCATTTGTTTTAACCACACTACTTTGTCTTCCCAGGCACTCTCCCTCCCAAGAAAGGTGGCAGACAACCTCCTTCTGAGTTAGGTAATTGAGGAAGACTATGGAACAAATGAATCTTGGCTTTGAAGGTTTCCAAGTGGTTTGAGTTAAATCCTGCAATCTCCGTGCATTGTCTCTGTGACTTTTGTGGATTATGTAATCTTGATAAATCTGTGACTCTCAAACATAATCCGAGATAATAAGAGGACTTAGAACTCTGTCAAGAATTAAATGCCATGATACCTTCAAAGCACGAGGATCAAGGATGATACGTAGGTGGCATATGTTTTATTTATTTCTGAAGACAAGGTTTTCACTTAAGTTATGGTTTGTCCAATCTGAAGCGAAGAAGTGATATAGAAAAACAAAACAACAAAAACAAATGAACAACAACAAAAAAAAAAAAAAAAAAAAAACAAAAAAAAAAACCAAGTGCTTACTAACCCTTTTGTTGGGGAGCGAGCAAAGCAGGGTGGACATTTGGAAAAGAATCAAGGTAACCCTCCAATTTTCTCCCCTACTGCCTTCCTGGGCACTTGGTTCAAACAAGAAAAGAGCTGTCACGGTAAGATGCAGTGACATCCTTATGACTGCACCACTGCAGAAGTTTTTGAATCTTTCCCAATGACAGAATTATCTTGGGCGTTTGCTCATACATTATTAAAGCTTCTAAAACTAGTCAAGTCCATGCTCTCTCAGTGACCTCAACTGATGTAAAAATATCACACGGCTGTGGTACTGAAATGTAATAAAGTTAATAAATACTTAACGAAAGCAATTGTTGAATATTACTTAAGTAAAACTGTAGTCAATTGAACTGAGCAGAGTTGTAGAGGATAATTCCTATGAGAAGTAAGATTTAGGCCCCCGAAAATATGATAGAGTTTACAATTAGATACGCTATGTCAACTTACACACCTAGTTTTTAAAGTTAAGCAAAAAGTTCAGGCCTGAGCAAGGCAACAGCCAAACCAATTGCGGAGGGGCAGGGTTAAGGAGAGGAAGCCACACCATCATTCATAAGAAGAGATAGGTGAATCTGAAAAACACAAGGTAACCTACTGAAATCATTGAGAGTTCCTGAAGTTAGTTCAGTACTAGTAATTCTAAATATTATTCTAGGTGTCAAACACTATTGGAAAATAAATAGTAGGGGATTAAAATAATGGTGAAGTAATGTTGAGATCATTGTGAATGCTGGTGACGAGGCGAGTCAGTCTAAGTGTCCATCCAATCAAGGGCATGTGTTGAATAAGTTGTTCCAACATACGATCAGGGCATTCTCACTCATAGTCACAAAGTGGAGAAAAGTATAGTGAATAGCATTAATGATTTCAATAATTACTCATAATGTAAACTTTTAAATACAATGATTCTATCAAAAATAGAATCCAACTAATGTGACACATGTAATTTTGATATACTAGAAAGGAGGAAGGCGATGCAAATAATACTGAGTCCTTATTATTTCTGCTTTCTTTCTCTCCCCCCCTCTCCCTCTCTCCCTCCCTCCTTCCCGTCCTTCCTTTTCTTTCTTTTGCTTTTTTTGTGTTATTCAGGATTTTTTAGAGCTGGTATTTGTCACATTTTTTACCCATAATACAAAACTGATTTTGAGAAAAAGATGGCTTCCTGATCAAGGTTGAAACATACAAAAACAAAGGAAACTTGTGCCCTGTGCAGATCTTCTGGTGAATCCTAGTAGTGACCAGAGCACCTTTCTGTTATTAAGAAATAAAACAGGTGTCTACACTGAAAGATGCCTCCCAGCTCCCATTCAGGCTGATAAAAACAGCCCTAGCCTCAAGTGCTTTGATGTGTTTTAAAGATAGTCAGCGCTTTCCCGTTCTTCCCTCTCAGCAGCCTAAGTTCAAAAAAACATTACGAAGGGGCCAATCTGTAACAAAGGCCTCTTCCTTGCTCTGATTTATGAAGTAAAGTTTCTCTATAACTATATCAGAAATTCACCAATTTAATTAAAGTCCTCTGTCAATTTTCATTGGCTGTGGTGATTAATGCCTTCTGATTCTAGTATGAAAGACAAAAGAATAGAGACATAGTCGGTGAAAGGATTAGTAAGGAAATCAAGTAGTATCCGTGTGGAGATTATTCAACAAGGTACTTAATAATGAATTTGAAGCATGTTAAAAATGTCAGTCAGAATGTGGGTAGATGTTCCTGCAAAGCCAAAACAATGAATCTAATTTCCTGTTTATTTAGAATGAACTCTGTTCAATTTTAAAACAAAAGCAACCCTTTCCTATTATTATTTTTCTTTCTCAATGTGATCTAAGCACACAATGAATATAATTTAAAGAAAGGCAGCTATGAAAATATTCAAAGTATTTAATCTCTTTAGAGAACATTTCTAAGTGGATTCCATAATTTTTATTTGTATATCTTAGGTTATCAGTGTTATAAAATGATCAGAACAGATTAGTTTAGAATTCATTGCACTAGTTTTAAGTGACATTAATGTTTAATCTATTGATACAAATAAGATTCATCTACTGCCCAAAGATATAACCCATATTATAATTTCCTTTATTGTAAGTCTTAAGCATACAATGATGTTTCAAAAAGTACTACCTTAAAGAGTTTTTAGAACTGAGTTTTCAGACTTACAAAAAGTTTAAAATCTGGATAGTTAGGCAGTCAGTCTATCAATTAAATTTTCTTTGTGTGACTGACTCAGCTTTGCTCTGTTATGCCAAGACAACTTTGTTGTGTGTTTGCAAATTATCTGAACCACAGTGACAACCTCCCACCAACACTCTGTATGTGAGAACAGTAACCTATTAGGCCCATGCTGAGAACTGTCCACTTACTTCTTTCTCCACTTGGAGATTCTTTGACTGGTGTCTCCTTATCTTATAGGTTTCCTCTGGACATTTGACCCCTATCTGTAATGTCAGGCTTCCTGCTCTTTGCTCTTCAGCTCCTCACCTCCCCACTCTGTGCTATGCTCTTCCTCCCTTTCAGGGTCCCTGTTATCTCAAACAAAGGGTCATCACTTTAGGCCATCTGCCTTCATTCTTTTATGTCCTATCAACACCAATCTGTCACATTGGGAGACTTAGGTCTCTACTTTTACGCATCGCTTTCAAATAAAGTATTGTTTTTGCTGTTTTATACACTTTTCTTGCTTTTCATTTGCTTTCTCTACTATTTGTTGAGTGGGAAAGAAAATGGTAAAACATTAATATTTATGGGAGACCAAAAAGGAGGAATTTGGGAATGCAGTTGTGTCTTTTGTCCTCACAGTAACTACCTAGACTGTTCCACTGTATGTATCTATATGTCTCCAATTGTGGACAGTTAGTGAAGCCTGACAGTAAAGAAGAGAGGAATATGTATAAAGGGCACTAACAGGTAAGACAAAACTAGCGAGGGTAGATAGAAAAGCAATTATTTGTATTATCAGAATTTGGAAGGTGAAATGAAGAAGAGTAACAATGTTCTTAGGGCTTGCTTTTTTCTCAGTCTCCAAGAATACTTGAATTGCCCAGGTGCAGTGTGACATAATCTATAGTCAGTACTTCTCAGTACAGGGTAGGACAATGGCCATGAGTTCAAGGACAGTCTTGGTTATATAGACACCATACACTGTCACTTAGAAGTGTATCTTAGCCACATAGTTTTTAAAAAGCCATTCTGGACAACATAATAAGGTTCTGTCTCCAGGGGGAAAAAAACCCAAAAAACAAAAACAAAAACAAAACAAGCCAAAGAAAGTGACAGTTATAAACTCAAGTGAGAAATCAAAAACCTTTGCATCTATCCTGTATCCTTAAGGTGACAACTCTTGGACTGTTGGTGTTCTCCTTTGACTTTTTAAATCACATAACTTTGACTTCTTAGACAATCATACACAGCGTAATAAAAGTATGGGCGCTTAAAAAATAGGATATAAACGTGTATTTCTACATTAAAATAAGGTTCTTCAAGATCAAAACACAGTTCCAGGTTTTCTTGTCATAATGTGAAATGACTTTTCGGATTGACATAATTAATTTATAGCTCATATCTCTCACTTTTGGACTACATGACATACACTGTGATGTGAATTTCTAATGGACACTGCCTTTTATGAACTTATGCTAGAACACAAAACAAACTCAAGGGTGTTTTTTTTTTTTGTTTTGTTTTGTTTTGTCTTTTTCTTTTTTTTTTTCGGAGCTGGGGACCGAACCCAGGGCCTTGCGCTTGCTAGGCAAGCACTCTACCACTGAGCTAAATACCCAACCCCTCAAAGGTGTTTTTGAAGATATCTCCCCCCCCATACTGCTTTGGTTAGGTATTCATTACCTTGCTGGTTTTTTGTTATATCATGGTTTCTGATTTTGTGCTTTTATGGGGGGGTGTGGGTGTGGGTATGAATGTGTTTCTTTATTTTGTTTGTTTATTTTGTTTCAGTATAGTGTGTTTTTTTCTTTTTATTTGCCTGTTTGTTTTCTAAAGAGAGAGAGGGAAGAAAATCCTGGAGTTAGAAGAGTGGGGGAGATGGGGAGCAAAACGATAATCAGAATATATTGTATAAAAAATATTTTCCTTAAAAAAAGGAAAACAAGGAATTTAGGCTACATTGGAGTAGGTTTACAGAGAGAGATATCGATACCTGAGAAATTAATGTGAAAAATACTCTAAGAATTAGTCAATGCTTGACTTCAAATAAACCGTCCAACTAATCAGAAAAATATTCTAATCAAGTCTTCCTTTGTTGTTTTTCAAAGTCTGTGGGGGGTATATCTGATCTTAAGCTCTAAAATAAAAGTTTGCGTGGGAGTTCAAGGAAAAACAAACAGCAAGAGATGCTTGTTGACCAAGAACCTCTCCTACAGTAGCAGCCTATAGAGAATTTTGTTTCTTTCACATTTACATTGTATAGATCCAGTGACTATGCCTTCATGGATATTTAATAGATGAAATACATATTCTGTTTAATAAAAGGATTAGATTTATCATAGTGAAGAACAATAAGTAAAAATATAAATGCAAACCAACACCATTCGCTACTACTTTGTGGAGACATGGGATTGCATTTAGTGAATACAATGAAGGGTAAATAGAATATAGTTTGTTATTTTACATATTTGGGTAGGTAGATGAAAATGTGGACACATAGATGATCAAAGGCATTTGTGTTCCTTGTTTTTCATCGTGGATAAAAGAACATAAAACTTAAACATTTTCAAAGAGGAGAAAACCTGGTCCTTGGGGAAGAACAGTAGAAGGTATGTAATGTCGTAATGTCCATACTCTGCCCATCTTATTGTATGGAAACCATGGTGGAGACTTTGCATCCATTATAGGAAGACCCACATTAGCTAGAGAACTATCAGGGCCTCTCAACACTGCTCTTAGGCTGACCTGGGAGAACAGAAGCATCCACGAATATGATGTGAGGTGACTGAGAAACCATCTGTGATTCTAGATTACTGATAGAATGTACAATCAGAAGCCAGGTATGATTTAATGAATTGAATGACTCCAGATTATAGACTATAAATAAGGAACAAACTTTTCTATACACTTATGGAAAGTGTTTAAAATGGGTATTCTTATCTTCATTTTGCAAATTTTCTAGTAGATTTGGCAAAATCTAGTAGACTTTATATTTGGTAGTAATGGAAGAGGATGAGGGTATCAACATATATATTTCATAACTTTTTAAAAATTTAGCTATATATCTTAATAATTCATTATAGTATGAATATGTGGGAATGTAAACCTATTTGGAAGTTAATAAGTGTATTTTGAGTTCCATCTACCTCTTGCTATATATATTAAAAATCTAATTGTTACCTCTAAATTTTTATTATTTATTCCTAAATTTGATTTTATAGTATCCAGACAAATCAATAACTATGGAACCGATTATTGATTTATGTGTATGATAGTAATAATTGATGGAAGTTTTACATATTTTTCATTACAAAATATAGGAAACAACAACTAAACTTTGCTTTTAATTCAAGCACTAATATTACTAAATATTATATGTGTTCATTTTGTCAAGGGCTGAAACAACTTCCTAAAAGTTTGGAAATAGGTGTTCAAGCATCAATATGTCACAAATTTGAACATAAATAAATGTTAGTTTAGATATCACAAATTTATAAATATGAGTTGCCAAATAGCTTGTATAAATAGCAACTTCAATAGCAGTTAAAGGGAGTTTTAGATAAGGAATTTATGGAAGGCTTGATGGGAAAAACAGAATCCATTATTCAAAGTGTTTACTGACTGTCTGTTCTAGACTTAGCACTATAATAAATCTCAAGCAGAAATCCTTACCACAGTCAGATAAAAGCATGAAGAAGAAGGAAGAAGTGGGTTAACACAGGTTTCACATAGTGTAGGCTGGACTAGAATTCTCTATGTAGCCAGTGATGACCCTTGAACTCCTGACCTTCCTGCCTCCATCTCTCAAATGCTTGAATTATACAGAACTGGCCCATCACACCTGCAGGTTATTTACAACACTAAAGCCTACTACTAAAACCAAAAGTCATGAATCTGAAAGGGACTGGTAGGGGAGGAGAGGTATTTAGTAGGTTGGGAGATAAAAAGAAGTGGTGGGGATGAGAGAAAATTAGAATACATTGTATACGTGTGTATGAAGTTGTCAAAGAACAAACTCAAATTAAATTACAAAAACTCATCAATTATATGCTTTGGGATTTTTCGGTAACTTAAGCAAAGTAGTTGAATGATGACTTCCAAATTTAAGGTTGTCAATTTCACTTTTAGATTGCTAGATGGAAACTGTAACTCTACAGTAGTGATAGAGGAAGACTACTGCATTACAGTCTAGACTCACAGCGTGATCCTTCTCAGTTGTATCACAACATTTGGTAAGACCGTCCTTTTTATAATTTGATAAATGAATACTATATTTGCATCATTTCCATTCCTTTTACCATCACCTCTTATGTGCCTCCACCTCATCTCAATTTCATGGCCTCTACCTCTATAATTATTACACACACACACACACACACACACACACACTTACCGACCCTGTTTTATGTTGCTCTTATTTACACATGTTTGGGGTCGACCATTTGAGATAGGGTAACTTACTAGGGGACCCATCTCTAGAGAAGACTGCTTCTTTATTTATCAGAATCCTTATGACCATCTTCTCACCATTCTGTCAATTTTGGAAGTGTAGGGTTAAGAATGGCACAGGTGTGTGTGTGTGTGTGTGTGTGTGTGTGTGTGTGTGTGTGTGTGTGTGTGTGCTTGTGTGTGTGTAAATGGTGAGCAGTGCATTAACATAAGCAAACACAATCTGATCATTCTATGTACTACTATGATTACTCACTCTCAAACTTAGATTATTCTGAAAAACACTGCGTAAGGCAGACATATCAAAGTTCTTTATATTTAATTATTACTTTTTATTCATGAAAATAGGTATAGGCCTTCCTTTATGAGAGTATATGAATGATAATTTCTTATAAGTAATTTCTTTTACATACAATAAATCAGTTTAAAGGAAAGGATTTGGAAAGTAATAAGATAGGTGTCTAACAGACATGGCCAAGTTTGGAGCAGTAGCATTTGAAATAGCTGTTGAAGAAACTATGCTAATGAGCTAATGATGATGTAACAGCACAGCAACGGGTAACTGATGACTGCATCTTCCCACACAACTAAGAAATTGGAGAAGAAGATGGAGAGGACGTTACCCATAGACTGAGAAGACAAGTTGAATGGCCAGAAATCTGCTCATAAGGGTTAACAAAAGTATGTCCACTGTGACAGTGAGACATTTCTGAGTGAAATGAGAGGAAATCAGCTTCAAGGCTGAAGCTCATTGTGTTTCCCACCCAAGATTCATTGCCACTGCTAAGTTTCGGGGAACCCTGAACCCCACTGTACAACATGGGTACATTGAGGTATAAGACAGCAACAAGCTTGTTTAGAGACAAGCAATGAGAATAATGGTGTTTGTGCACTTGTATTTTTAAGTAGATTACTGTAAAATTCTAATAAATATAATTTGGAAATGTTTTAAATATTACATGAGTGATTGCTTTTCTTCTAAATTGCAAGCAGTAAAAAAAAAGTCAGCTTTTAGCTGAGCTGTAATTTAGGAAAAGTTTTAAATTAGGCTTTCCTGGCTTTTTTCCCCAGTTCCCTGGCCCACTTCTCCTTTCAGAGACAAATACTTTGTGTTCAGTACTTGAGATTGAGAGGGTGCTGGTCCCTTCAAGAGGATTTTCCCGGGCCTAATGCTAATAATAACAGTGTTTCAACATTGTTCTGATTTTATGGTATGCACTGGGTCAGTGATCTCTATGGGTCAGTAAAAGAAAGGAAGTTTTTGGACTTTCAAAGGATTTCACTTGAAAAAATAACTTTGAATTTGGATAAAACTCAGTTGTCTATTCCTAGTAACATCTCCAACTAAACTACATATAATAAACATTTCTTCAGGTTTTTTTTCCTTCATTTTATTGTATATGGACCATTGATTTTTGGCTTTGAGTGTCAAAAGTTTTAGCTATTTTAATTCATATTTACAGTATACATTGTTGTATGTATGTGCTTTATTTTTTTTTATTCAATTTGATGTTCTTAGCCACAAAATAATACAATTTATTTTAAAGGACAAAATCTAACTTTTTACACTCATGTGAATTTAATATATATTCTATAGAGAGGGTAGAAAATACCTTCATGTTAAAAGATGCCTTTGCCAACCAAGATGGCGGTACCTGGACGTGGTCTCAGCACTTGGGAAATGGAGACAGGGAAGTCAAGAATTAGGAGCTGTGCATGGTATCAGGATGAGTTCCATACCCAATCTATTTAAAAAAAAAACTCCGAATACTAAAAGCTGAGGATTAATGATAATATTTTGCATTGTAAAATAATGAAGGATACAATGAAAGAAAATGGGAAGCATTCATTTGAGCAGACTTCAGAGGAAAATATATATGCTTAAAATCTAAAATGCTATTTACAAAACGTGTCAGATTCTATAAAATTTGTTTTCTTCTATCCATAAGGATATTAGTGTAATTAAGGTTTCCATTATTACCCAACTTCTAATCACTTTTGACTACAAAAATGATTATTTGCATCATTAATATTGGTCTGTATGTAAGGCAATGACGTGTCCTGATCACTCTCGCATTAAGAACAACTTTTCTTTGGCTGACCAAGTGTATTCTACATTCCTCTGCATTTGGTTCCATGGTCCCTTTCTCAGAAGATGAAGTTTTCTGCAGGTTAACACTTCCTTGTTTTCCTCTTCCCTCTATGCCTCAGCTCAATGAAGTTGGATCTCTACTTGCTCTCATCCCCATCAGTGGTGCCTGTGTTATTCCAAAGGTCCTATATCAAAGTTTCTGTGGAAACAGTTTTCTCACCTATCATCTTCGAGAATACTCTTGAACATTTAGGCATCCTTTGACACCACTTCTTTCTTTCTCTCTCTTTTCCCATTGCTCTCCTCAACATGGAAATGCTGTGTTGACTTTGGACTCAGGCCCAGATACTCAACATTGTTTCCACAGGGATCTGTTTCATGAGTTTAAATCCCAAACACATGTTGATGGTGCCCAAACAGACATCTTCAACTGTGACATCTTTTGTTAAGTTCGTAAACCTCTACTTAACAACCCTGGAAGTTTAATGATGATCTTAATAGCTCTGAAATTAATTGAGTTGTCCTCCTGAAATTGTCCCTTGATCCAAGGTATCTCCCAGTGTAAATGAGCACAGATTCACTCCTCACAATGCCTGCATGCCCTACCTCCATTTGCACTGAAGCTGAAGACTGATAGGTTCTATCTAGAGTCATCGCTTTCCTACAACTCTACTCTTACCATCTAAAGCCATGTTCTCACTTGCACAGGGTCTTTTCTTTTGGCTCCTACCTTCTCATATCTAAAGTTCACTCCCATTAATTCCTTCAGTAGCTTCCAACTATTAGGATAGACGTCAAGCACTTTAATGGGCTTCATAACCACAATCTACTTCTTAACATCTTTACTTTTCCTTTCAGTCCATCTCAAGTTTCATTCTTGATTTTTCTTAAACTCAATGATTTTATCTTTGAAGGCTCCCAAGACTCATTTCCCTGATGTGGATGTGGCACCATCGTATTTGCTTCTCTGGTGGTGTGATAAAAATTCGGACCAAAAACAACATGGAGAGGAAAAGAGTTTTTCATTTAACACAATCATCCCATATAGTTTGTCACAATAGAAGCCAAGGCATGGACTGAATCAGGAATCGGGAGGCAGAAACTTGAACCAGAAGTCGTGGAGGGTGTTGGTTATCGGCATGTTTTCCGAAGCTTACTCAGTTTGCTTTCTTATACAACCTGATATTTTATTTAAATATATCATAAAGTATCATTGTGTGGATACCTGCCACACCAGTATTAATCTAGAAAAACCCCCAAAGGCTAATCTTACAGGGATAATTCTTAAGCTGAAGCTCTTTCTTCCCAGCTGACTCTAGTTTGTGTCAAGTTGACGTCACTAACAAGCACAGGCTGACTCCATCCCATCATCCAGATCTCATTGCATGGAAAGAATATGAATAATACCTTCTGGTAGCTTTATCTAGATACTTCTACAATAATACACATTTTTTGATAACTTAGGCTATTTGGTAAGTGACTTGTATTGATAAAATCAAATAGCTTTATTAAACATCTTTTATTGTGTTACTTAATTTAAATTAAAATAACTACACATGTCTAGTCACTACCGCTGTTGAATAACGTAGTCCTAGTTCATCAGCGGCTTCCATCTTAAAATCATTCATACGCACTTTGTATTTATTTGCCTAGCTTTGAAAACCTTTATTTCTATGTGGTACACAGGAGAGGCTCGATAGGAAAGGTTGCAAGCCACCAAGACTGATGATGACCTGGGTTACGTCTCTGTGAGTACATGCACATGAAACCAATAAATAAAAATATTGAAGCTACGAAGCTCACTGAATTGGGTGATTTGTCAGATCGAGTCTCAACTCTTGCTTAGGCTACCACTAGCAAGGCTTCCCCTTGTGTTTGGGCAAGTTAAATTCATCTTTCAGAAACCTGCGAGTTGGCTTTTGTGTAAGTATTCTTCCCTGCCAAGCCTTGCTAGGACTCACTTGTGCATAGAGACTTGGCCATACTCTGATTGTTATGTGAATAAACTGCATCTGATGCAGAGACTGTAGCTTTAAGAAACTTAGCCTAGAGCGAAAGATCTGGATATAGCACATAGTAGGAACTGCCAAATGAGTAGCCGTTCATTAAACACAGCTAATAAACCTATAGCAGAAACCCACTGTTGTCTCCTAGTGACTCCATCTTGTATTTCACTACAAAAATATTCTTTTTCATTTTTTTGAGATAGAAGCTCACATTCTAGCACAGGCTGGCCGATTACTTATTTCGTAGTCCAGAATGCCCTGAATTATTAATGAGTCTCTTGCCTCAGCCTCTTAAAAGCTATGATTGCAGGCACGAACCAATCAATAGGGCTGGTCCTCCCTCTTTTGTTATGTAGGAAAAACACTTATTGTTGGGTAATAGAATTCTGTTTATGTTTGGATAATGATATTCTGCAGTGTAGTGTTCTTAAGATTGTCATAATTTGGCATAAACATAAATAGAAACTTTTAGAATGAAAATGTTTGACAAAAATAAGAGTCTGGTCCGAAGAAGCCCCACGAAGACTACGCCTGCCTTCTAGATAAAATGGGTAATGGCATTGAGGCAACATTTCTTTAAAAAGAGTTATGCATTGCAAGAAAGGCCAGCAGTGAGTTACTAAAAATCCATTTTTGAAACCATTGACAATAATAGAATAAAATAATCTATAAGTATTAAACAAAGTTAACGCTAATAAAACTCACTAATGGAATCGTCTAGCCATAAATGGAAGCAGAACCAGGGACAGAAGAAAGGGCACCTTACCCGGGGTCTGGCTTTCATAATCGTTCTGACACTAATTGTGCATATTTGTGCTCACTCAGCCCTCAGAGCTGCAACAAAAGTTCAGAGCAATTTTCTCTCCCTCCCATCCCAGATAAGACGCAACCTGTGACCCTTCTCAGTATTTCTTCCCAGGAGCAGGTTGCCAGGATGAGTGAACGAAACACGCACTCTCCAATGAAAGCGCAACTGTGTGTAAACATCACGTGAATCTTTCCTAAGTGTACGTGTGTTCCATGTGAGGTTTTGCACATGTCTATTTACAGTAAAAGTCATTTGTCGTTTAGCCGAAATCTTAGATGGACCATTCTTTAAGGAAAGGTGCACACTGATGGAAAAGCTGGTCATTCTGTGAGGGGAAGGTACTGGCAGGCAGTTAGTCACTGTATCCTTCCAGTAATATTGTCTTCCCGGTTTTCATATCTATTTCAGTCCTTGGACAATGTGTCAGTTGCCTTTTGAAGCAGGACTGGTTTTCTGTAGAGTTTCCCACAAACTCATTCAAAGCAGTTGTATATGAAGCTGACTGGGACAAGCATCTGTGAGAAGGGAGGGTCACTGCGTTATGACAGTGTGAACAACAAGATGCTGTGTCTTTCCCCCCACGCTTCTGTACTACTCGTTCCTCTTCTTTATTTTTCTACAATCCGTACATTTTTCATTGTCCGCTTGCCTCTGTAGCAGTTGTTCTCAACCTTCCTAATACTATGAGATGTTAACACAGTTCCTCGTGTTGTGCTGACCCCCAGCCATAAAATTATTTATTGTTACTTCATAACTGTAATTTTGTAACTCTAATGAATATAAATCTATGATATATATTAATAGCTAGGTAAGATATGTACAGGTTGGAACATTTTAAGTGTTTCAAACTAATACATGGATATGTTAATGATATGAAAAAATCCAGGAATAAATTTAATTATAACTACTATAAAATGTACTATGTATACTGTAATATGTATGCAGTGAATCCATTTATTATATAATTACACAATTACATACAAGTGAATGCTACATCGAGATTCCATCTCTAATACGAATGGCTATAATTTAAAAAGAAAGCAAACAACAGCAAATACTGTTGAGGATACAGGAAAAATATATACTTACAGACCACTGGTAATGATGTAAATTAACTCAGCTACTATGAAAATCAGTAGGAACGTCACTCACAAGCTAAGAAGCTAACTAGAAACCTACCCAAAGAAATCAAAGTCTGTATCTACATACAGTCTGTACTACCTTAGCACTAGTTATGACAGCCAAGGTGTATCAGCTTTGTGTATGTCAACAGATGACTTGGTAATAAATGTGAGAAATACACACAAGGAAGATTTACTAAGCTGTAAAGTGACGAAATTATGTCACCTGTAGAAAACTGGAGGAAATAGCTGATTATCTTACTGAGAAAATAATTCAAACCCAGAACCACAAATAGACAAATATTGTATAATCATTCACATATACCATATATAATATACATATGAAGTTAAGTGAAAGACTATTTAGGGAGAGCAAGGACACTGACAGGTTCGGGAAGTAGGGGACTGGATTGGGTGTGAGGATTTAGTACAGTCAATACATGATATACTTAAATATAGTACATTAGGAAAACTTTCATTTGTGCAATAGATATATGAGAACAAAAACTATGAATTATATAATTATAGGTACAGAGTAAAAAGTAAAGAGAATTTCATAAAAATATAAAAGCAGGCATTTCTATTTGGTAGAATTATGAGTAATTATTATTGAACTACCTCTTTTATTTTACATACCAGTAAAAATGATCATGAATTAAAATTAGTAATAGAAAATAATGCATATCCATTCATGTAAATGTTATATATAGTGCATATAAATATGTACAATATATGTTCTTTAGTTATATAGAATATGTAATTTATATGTATAGTTTAATAAATTTATCCAGTTTTAAATTTCCATAGGAACTTTTAGAATTGAGATTTTTTTTTTATTCTATCTGTAATTTATTTTGTGAAGAAAATCATTCTTTGATGTTAGCTTCAACCTTATCTAATTACTATGGTACATTATTGGGTTTTGTTCCATGTATTTAATCACACCAGTTTGGGTTCGTTTTGCATTTTAGAACATGACTTTATAAAGCTTTTCATTGAGTTTCCAAGTTGGAAAAGAAACCCTACTTTGATTTGCATTGATTGTTATTACGATTACATCTAAGAAGTTTAAGAGGAAAATTAACCTTCTTAAGTCATTTTGCTTATTCTGTAGGTGTTAAGTGAAGGAAATTGGCTTCTTCAGCTCAGCCCACATGTAATTTAGGTGTTCATGGCTCGAAGAAACTCTGTTCTACTTCTTATGGGAAAAGATAACATCCATGATACAACCTTCTATTTCTCTCTTTCGAAGTAAATCATTAATTACACTAGACACAGTTCCATGAAGTGAGGGGTCTGCACATCTTCTCAGGGAAAGGAGGGACACTATCATCCAACGATAGACACATAATTGGAACATTCTCAGAGTCCCCCTAAAGGTTACACCAAGATGCCTCATAGTTGACATAGGCCAGGCCACATATTTTGACGTGTTCTTTTGGAAAGGATCGAACTTCAATTTTAACTGAAAAAATTGCCAAGGAATTCAGAACTGTATATGAACCTTCATTCAAATGACGACTCACTAGGGCTGGAGAGCTATCTCAGCAGTTAAGAGCATTGACTGCTCTTCCAGAGGTCCTGGGTTCAACTCCCAGCACCCACATGGTGGCTCACAACTGTTTGTAACTCCAGCTCCAGAGAATCTGACACCTTACACAGACATGCATGCAGGTAAAATATCAATGGGTTTAAAAGATTCACACAAATGACTAGTCACAAACACTGTGTTTGTTTGATTAAATAAATGGTTCTCCACAACAGGAACTCTGCAAACAAGAGATGCAGGTTTCCCAAGGCAGCTTCAACATTAATTTAAACTCTGCCAAGGAGGAAGACTTCCAAGTTACCTTTCACTAATTTCTGAGTGAACATTTCTTTTTCTGTTTACGATTGTTACTAGTTTAACATTTGAAAGCATTATAGCAAATCATGGAAATTTCCATTTTTGCACAATAAATTTGAAGAGATATAGTCAATCATATGAGTTAAGGTAATAATTTGAATTAAAAGATGTGTATCATAGGTGTCCTTTTCTTTAAGTGAAATATACACATGTACATACAAAATCTAGAAATGAATATTTTTCAATGTCTATATTTTTTTACTAATTTGGAAATATTTAACTTGAATATATTAGTAAAAATTACTAATAGAATCAATTAGTTTTTCTATTACTGGTGATTACATCACAGAAGACCAAAGTGAGCCAGTGGTTAATTAGGAACTTAGTTCACAAAAGAGGAACACTTTAGGCTTTATAAATAATATTATTTCTCACACAGGATGGGAGAATGTATATTTATAACAAAAGTGCTTTTTCAAATCATAAAATACACACAATAAATTGCCCTGCATCTTCCCTGACTTTATCTACCTCATAATAAAAATAAAATTATGATGTATTTTAAGACAAATAATTAACTCTTAAATTTAAATATATCCAGTGCTGTTGTAGAGCCCAGTTCCAATTTATACATGTAAAACAATGTCCCTCCACCAAGGCTTTCGTGTCACTTGGGAATAGGAGATGTAATGACAGTAAAAAAAAAAAAATCATCAAAGGAACTGGAAGTTTGCTGTGAGATTGTGTGTCCTAGAAATGTTGGAGAAGCTAAACCCATGGAGTTACATGGCTGCCTGAATGAGACCTGAACAAGCACACTAACATGGACAGAGGCTCATGAGGCCTTAACTCTTCATGAAGAACTACAGGCAACCACGAGCTACTGAGAGTGGGAGAAATGTTCTTCCTCAGGGTAGAGCATAGCACTGGCTAGGTGGTCAGTCCTGAAAACAAGATTCAGGTAATATTAAACAGACTGTACAGGCTATGTCTATATGTGTGTGTATATATATATATATATATATATATATGTGTGTGTGTGTGTGTGTGTGTGTGTGTGTAGGCGTGTAACAACAATTTAATAAAGAAGGGACATGATTTTGAAAGAAAGCAAGTGTATATACAGGGAGGGATATAAAGGGGAAAGGAAAGGGGAGATGGTATAATTATATTATAATTTCAAAAAATAAAAAATAATAAAAATTAGTTGCATATGAAGACCTTGTAACTCTCAAATTTTATTTATCATTAGAGTTAATTTACAATATCATCATGATATGGTCAAATTTCTATCCTATTAGAGAAAATGTCACACACACACACACACACACACACACACACACATCAGTCCTCACATACATGTTAAAAAATTTCTGAATGTGGTGTAATGCTAGGCTAAATTGGCAGGTCATGTGTAGGAATTCGGTCCATTAGAAATCTGTAAAGCAGCTGGAGTTTTAATACTAAATCTGTGATGGATAAAACCCAGGGCTACCAGTTCAGCTACTGCCTGCCCTTAGTCACACAATCTTCTCCCCAAAACATATGTAACATATTAACAGTCCGATAATTAGTGCACATTCCTGCCTGCTCCTTAAAACCTCACTCCCAGATGCTGCTTTGGTGGGATCTTGGTTTTATTAGCTTGCATGATTCACTACCATTCTAACACCAGTTTCTTTTCGACTCATTAGGCTTCCTACGCGACAGAGCAGTGTCGATGGAAGCTCGGCCTTTGCAAATCAGTCAATCATTTTTATCCTCTTTGCATGAAACCAGTCTCTAAATGGTGTGCTCATACAATTGGAACTGAGATCTAAATGGCGTCGATGAGGGAGAAAACAGAAAAGAATATTTAGTTTACATGCATTTAGAGTTAGGAAAACTCAGTAGAAACACAAACGATTCACTGGGTAAGGCCCATAATCTCCCGGCCTATTCAGAATGTGTAAAAACTTCATCTTACCAAAGCCCTCTGCTAAAGGTGGTTCCATCGAACATTACAGAGGCTACGTGAAATCCAAGTACATTATCTTTCTTTTATAACATAATGCAATTTTTGGCAACATGATAAATGATAGCTAGAAGCAAAAGAAGAAGTTACTTATGTAGCTCTGATATGAAAAGACTCAAGGACATATTCATTACATATGCATATTCAATCTATATTTAATATGATTGTGTTAACTAAGAAGACAGAAAAAAAGCAAGCAGCTCAGATCTCTTAGTGTAAAATATAGTACATGACTTATAGAGACAAGGAAAACAGAATGAATGGCCCATATTTTTCACAATACTTTTGTAAAACTACAAAACAATAACATAACATTATAAAATTATACCAATAAAAGCACACAGAGGAATAGAAAGTTCAGCCGCCTGACTGCTGGCTATGTTGAGGGCAAGATACATTATTTCTACTTCAGGCATCATGATTCACTTTTCCTATTCTGTTTTTGATAAGAGGCATAAAGCCAGATAAATTATCTTAAGTGATACTTTGGGCCAAAGACTTGAAGCACATCACTGCCTTTCTCCAGAGACTTGACTCATTAATACTGAAACAATAGATGCTGATCATAAAACTCCCCATGTCGGGGGAGGGAGGGAGGTGAACTTGCTCACAAAGATTTCCCCTAGGAATTCAAGGATGGAAATTGAAGGATTTAATTTCAATTCCATCCCTAATCTTTTACCAACTTTGTCCTAGCTCACAAGGCCATTGTCAGTCAAAAGGGACAATATAGGATTTGCTTTGCCAACTACATTTCAACAAATTTGGGAATCAAGATCAATTAGGTGACCCTTAGCCATACAGTTAATATTGGCTAACTTCTTCCATTGAAAGGGAGTGGTTCCCATGGGCAAAATCTAGATAAAAGAGTGCACTCCCTATTAACAATGAAATACTGGATACATTTCAGTTTATCACAAAATCAACTCTCTTTGTCCCTGATGGTGAATTAAACCCAAATTCAACTTAGATTGAAGTCTAAAATAAGTAATTTTATTAGCTGATCTACCTAACACTTTATTATATAACGAATTCAATGTCGTAAACACGCTTTTTGGCAATCTGTTACTTTAGCTCAGGAACGAACTTGGACAACCCTGGACAACTTTGGATAATGACAATCTCATCTTGTCTGCTCCACAGAGTAATAACGTAAACAAAATGAAGTCTGTACTGATGGCCAAATGCAACAGACTTTGCCGACATCCCAGGCTTTTTCGTGAGTATGTTTCTGGAGGAAGAAAAAGACTTTATACAGGGATAGGATCTTATACTGCACTGTCAACTGTTTTTCTCAGCGAGATGTTCTCTATAAGAAGTGTTACTCAAGAAAGTCATTAATTCTCTGCTAGTTTAAAAAGCAATTCTAGTGTTCTCTGAAGCTTTAATGGAGGAGTGCACATGAAAAGGTGTCTAGGATGGCTTTGGTTGTTAGGAGGGGTAAGACAGCCTTATCAAACTGAGGCAGTATTACCCAACTGCCATTGTGGACGAGCAGGAATGAGGTGAGAGAGAAAAGAATTATATACTCGTCTAACCGGGTGACCCTGTATCCCCTTTCCTCCCAATATACTTTGCTCTTAAAAAAAAATCTAATGTTTCACTTCTTCCTGTTTAAACTGCCAAAATGGCTGGTAAATAAAGATTGTTACAAAGGAAATAAATGTCTGTGTAGATAGGAGATGCCACTAAGATCATTGGCACCATCACCTGAAGCTTCCTGGGATTATAAAAACAATCTGGACTTTTTACAATATTTTGGCATGGACACAATAAAACCCTAAAGTCGAAGTAATTGGATGGTTTGCTCAAAAGAAGCTGTTGAGTAGTTTCTGATCTAGGGAGACTTGAACTCTGAAAGTTAAGGGAAATTATACAAAGCCTCATCTTGCTAGTTCTGGGTTGAGGGCAAACTGTCTTTTGTCTGGTTACATTTTTGTTTTCTTGTTACTTTGCAGATACAAAAGCTGTTCTGCATATATAAACTGAACCTGAATGTGTTATTAAAAAGTTGGTGGAACTGAGAATTCTTAGTTGGGATGTTGTTTAAGACATGCCAGGTTGACACTTAGCCAGTTCCTCTAGTGGCCCTGAGTAGGATTCTGCAGGCATTTCCATTTAATTACAAGGTGACAGGCACATGATATCCAGCAATGTACTTTATAAGTGGTACAACTCTCAACTCAGGTGAGAGTTAATCAACTCCAGAGTCCAATTTATGCCAAAGTTCTTGTGTTTTTTTCCTTCAATGTTTTAGTGAGTTTTGTATAATTAGTAAGTGCATTTCAACAGCAAGGTTAACAGGACCCTAAAATCTTCCTGAACATGGAACCCATGGAAGTTATGGGTTCCCTGCAGGAACTGTATCTCCTTATCTCCTGTAACATGGACCACATTGCAAGATGGTGAAACAGGTTTCATGAGGAAAGATAGAGCTTGCAGACACCTAGAGTTATGGCATCAGCTCTGGAGGCTTGATGGAAAGAAAGGTCTTTTCAGATCATCCTAGATTATCTGGCTTCAATCTTTATCTTTTCTTGTTTAAGAACAAAACTAGTGTTTCAGACATGGAGGTTATGGTGTGTTGAGAATAAGATTTTACATGACAGAAACTCTAACAGACACATGCAAGAGACTAGGTCTTTGATCTTATTGGGTGACTTCTTTATACAAAATTTGCTGACTAGTCTGTTTTCTGAAGCTATACCACATAACTTGAAATTTAGAGTAAATAATGTCATACTTTCCTGGGGTGGAATGCACGAGAGGGGTGCTATACTGGTATATACCATCTCCAGCTAAGACCTATTCCTACATTTAGATGATTCAAATTCAAGATTTGATCTTCTTTGCTGTTAATTATTTGGCATTATAAGCATACATTTGGTTAACTATACATCAAGTAAAACAGAACGACTATTGGAGTCAGAAGCTCTGAAAAATAAAAGGACATTATAGAGCACAGACAGCTAGCTGCTTTCTTGCTCTGCTAATAAAGGTCTCCTTCCAGCCTGTTTATGTAGTATGCGCAGAGTGTCAACTGATGTAGATTGTACTGGAAACATTCAGACACAATTAACCTCAGTAGCCTTGTAAAGCAGTTTCACCTATAACACACAGTGAACTCAAACCCAGAAGAATCTAACAGCTAGCTCACCCCAGGCTTGTGACACTTCATGGAGAATCTGTGATTAAATCCAGACATATAGACAGTAAGGAACCATGTGGTGTGTATTATCTCCACGCATCAGTTTTAATGGTACATGCTCTACCCATGACAGCACTAAGAGTCAGCATGTTGTATCTTAAATTGAGATATCTACTTTAGAGGCCAAGAAAATGGAAATTATATCATTAATAAGATTACCCTCTCGAAGTAGAAATCACAGGATAACAGTCTCCAAGACCAGTTCTGTCCCTGTTGTGTTTGTTCCCTGCATGATGCAAAACACACACACAAGCTCAAATCCTCATGGGTGCAAAGACTCAAAGCTTTCAGCAGTAGATTGTGTATAGACTTCTATCCCTCTGAGATCCTCCTAGCAGAAGCAAGCCCCACAGGGTGGGGAACCATCTCGTACTTGTTTTGGAACCGTCCACAGCCCCTTTGCAGAGGGCAGAATGAGATAATGAAGGTTTGAGGGTTTCAACTCTCACCCTTGGTATATAGAAGGTTTGTAAGAAAAAAAATACATTGGGTGGATGCAGGATGTGAAAATTAATGCATAGGCAGATAATGACAATATACAGCCCCCACAGAGAAAACGATTGCTAATTTCTCTACCTGCCATTTGTTGTGGTGAAATGTTTAAAGGGGAAATTACTATATCACAAAGCTGTCCACGTTACCTGGGAGACTTCATTTTCAGGTCGGTCCTACAGACGGAATCAGAAAGACAACATGATGGGTTGGATTTTTCAGGGAAACTAGGGCTTGCACGTGTCAGTATGGAGCAAACTGAGGGAGCATTGCAAAATTGTGGATTTTCTGACTGGGAGCAGAGGTGATGCGATGCTTTCCCAACTGGTTTATTGGAGGGACACATTCGATAGCATTTGTAAATGTTTTATACACAGACAACTGTTCCCCTCTTGCAGCTTGAGACGTCTAGGTGGTTGATATAATTTGATCTAAATATTTTCAATTCCCTATTACAATATGTGATGGAGGCCCATAACCACGATTGTTTAGAAAATGCCCCGTTCCTTGGCTGAATCCCTTTCAATGAAGGACCTATATTCTTGTATGAGCCTTAGAGTTGCCCTTCCTGTGCATCTCATCATTATAGCCCAGAAAAAAAAATGCAAAAATAAATTGGATAATTGACCAATATTCCTGTGATACTTTGGTACACTGTGACGTATCAGGGCTTCATGGATGACTTTTTCACAAGATTCAGTTGGAAAATTTTGAGACCCAGATGATTCTCTAATCCCAGAGCAACTATCATTAATTTTTTTTAAAAGATAGCATCTAATGGTTTAAAAGTGATTTTTGAGCTCTCCTGTTGGTCACGTGTTTGAGATATTAGTGTGGCCTTCCAAATGTCTAGCATAACATAAGTTCACCAAGCATCTCCAACACTGTTTCCCTGATGTCATCAATTTTCAGCCATGCTCTTCTGGCTTTTAATCCGTGAACACACAAACTAGGGCAGAACTGTTAGCATAAATTATTTTCAGTCTCTACTCTAGAATGTATGCTTCCCTCAAAAAGTGTTTCTTGTGTGTCTAACCCAAGACCCTACCATACACACCACTGTTCCATTTGCATTAAGAAATTATAGATATTATACTACCTTTAGATTCTAAATTAGGTAGTTGTAGAATTTTCAAGGATAGGGCTAAAGTCTTCTGCTTCATTGTTACTATAAATATGATCATTTCTGTGACAGACGCTTTCTATATGGATTAAATGGATCTGAAACTCACTATCCTCTTAACCCAGTCTCCAAAGTTATGTATTGAGATTCGGGAAACTACCAAATCGGCATCAATCTCTTTACTATGCCAACAGGTATACATCAAGAATTTATATTATATGATGAAAGCCATCATTATTCTATTAAAAGAAGCAAGACATTTTTAGCAATACAATTACCAACTGAATTACTGTCAACATTAGTAATGTCATTGTGCTGTTAATAATATATTTCAAGAGTTGAAACTTTTAAGAAGGCCTGTGGTGGTCTTCTGATCTTTCCTACATTAAACTTTTAGCATTTGTGATGAATGTTATCTTAATTATCTCTCTGAATCCATATAGAACACAAGCTAAAGTATCCAGAAATATCTGTGTTAAAAGCAACTGTGGATTGTTAGAAACAATAATACATTTTTAATGAATAGTCATTTGTAGGAGTAACTCCATGTCAAGATCATTCTTCAGCACTGAAATCTTGACTGCAAGGGTGATAATCAGAGGGTTTGCTCCTTCAGCTGAATGCAGCTTCTGTTGCCCTACAGGAGCTCCCTGAGTCTTTTTTCCTGGTAGTTTATCGCCAAAAAGAAAGTCAGAGAAATAACAGCTGAGACTTTTCAGACACTCATGGGAGCCTGCTAGGCAGAGGCATGTGAAGACTACTTCAAGGGCACTCTCGTTTTTTCCCCTCAGGGGCAATGACACAGATTTGAGGGTCCGATAGTTGGACCTGTAAGAACTACTCAGTGCATGGGGATGGCCCACCATGTTAATTAGGAGAGCAAGCCTAGGTGCATCACTGTGAAAACTCAGTGAGGACTCAGAGCTCCACTCCAGATGACTGATCATCACATAAGAATTTGGAAGGGGTCAGAACATCTGGAATTATCTCTCCAGATAAAAGCCTCGTTTAGGACCTGAGCCAGGGAGGCAAGAGAAATCTGCCTCGCACGGTCTGGCAAGGCTTAGACACACTGGACTTGATGGGCCTGACAAACCCATTCTTATGCAGCACTTAATAAATCTGCATTCGGTGTTGTGTATAGGTTGCTTTGAGTTTTTTTCTTTTTTTAATACCGATTTTATTTTGTCTGCTCGGCACTTTTGTAGTCACAATTTTCATAGCACCTAGCTACCATTCCTTTTGCCATGTCTGCATTCATAAAGTCCCTGGAATACACACATACCTAATCCACTGCCCATCTCTCCCCCTATTGCTACATTTTCTGGAAAGGTTGATCTTACTCACATTGCTAAAATTACATCCACCTCATTTCTTCTTTCTGCTTCAACACTGAGGATTTTTCAAAGGGAACAAGAACGCTAAAAAAAACCTTACCAAGTTCATTAAACACAAGGAAGGGACATGCTATTCCGTAATGATTGGATTCAAGTAGTCTTAGCTTGGGACCAGTGTTTTGCTAATCATAGTATACACACAGCAACTAGCTTAAGTTAGCCTTGGTTTTCCTGAAAATTGGAAATATACTCCTTGTTATATAATATTTTTGATTGAATTGATTAGGACATATGGACAGCACTTATACTTTACCGTGTCTCTCTCTACATTTTCCCACATATGACAGAACTACTATCCCTCACAGTGACTCAGGCGATGAATCATGTACGTACTGCACCACTCCACTACATACAGAGATTTCATAAAATACAGATAGATACTATCTGTTAAATAATAAACACCTGATTTCTTTTGTTTCCTTACCATGATAGATTTAATTCTCTCTGCTATAATCTGTGCTGCTGTTCTGTCTCTGTTACCATCGCCCTAATGTCTTAAAGATGACCCATGTATCCTTTAGTCCCCAACAAAGAGAAGTCCTCCCTGGGGAAACTTGAGCTGTATCCTTTATTCTAACCAAACACTTAGACTCCCCTTAGGCTTACATTTTACTCTCCTTTATCCCCTTCCTTCTCTATTATTCGGGATGTTATGCACCTGTGTGAATACCTATGTTTCCCTCCGCTACCAAATTGTGAGCAGCAAGTAAAAGTAACGACTACTCACCTTACCATCCTAAACTAGTTCACTAGTACAGTGAGCACTCCGTGTGTGTTTGCCGAGTAATGGACACACTTCTGAATGAGAGTCCCTGGAACTTCCCCAATATTCCACAACACTATTTACGTAGCTTTTGTAGTTTAATTTGGGCTAAACAACAGAAGAGTCTAACCGACCTAAAAGCATATCATTTAGAAATGTATTCTTACATGAATGTTACCTGGACCTTCTGGTAAGCAGGAGTAATGAAGACGGAATTTTAAAGCTTCAGGGAATGATTATATCAGCAGTGAACCAGCCAGACTCAGATGTTGGCTGTTCTTGAAATCAGTAGCAATTTAAAAAACTATAAACTGGAAAATCTAAAAACCATTCAGAGGATGATGTTGGACTGTTCTAAGAGTTCTATGAGTACTTTGAAGCAAGTGTCACAGTCTGTGGTTTTGTCTGAACTGCCATATTTATTCCAAGAAAATAAAATAGACATTGAATGTTGTCGAATGCATCTTGAAAAATAGAATCAGAGAATGAAAATATTCAACCACTTTTAAAGAAACATTTCAGTTATGTATTGATAGTATCTTTCCCCATTGAGAGATTCTCTTTACCATGTGAACAAAATGTTCATAGAAACCTTGTATTTGTATTGTATCATTAGGAAATGTATCTTTAAGTTAGTGGGATAGGAATGATGATATCCTATACTTGAAATCCTTTCCACTTTTACATACACTTTTGGTCTCTAGAGATCCTCATTCTTTCTTTTCTCTAGCTAGTTTCTTATTTGGCTGAGACACATTTTCATTAGACTTTATATAACACAAACTACCTGAATAAAATTACCCATATAGTAAGGCAGCAAATTAATGACTGTAGTAAACATGACATTTTATACTTAATGTTCTTTGTGTAATTCAAAATATTTCAGAAAGTTATAACTCCAGGAAGCATAGTAAAAAGTAAAAGGATATAAACTCTAATTACAGACCTGGGTTTTCTGACTCAGAGACTCTCAGAGACATCTAAGTTATATATTTTCTTTTGCAATTTAAATTGTGTGCATATGTGTGATTTATACATATGTGTTCACACGTGTGTGTGTGTCTATGGGAATGCAAAGGTGAGTATGTGCTGTGACGTCTAGTGGTTGACATATGTTGTCTTTATTGATTCCTCTCCATTTTATCTTTGGAGATAATGTTTGTCACTGAACCCAGAGCTCATCAATTCTGCTGCACTGTGTGGCCAGAGTCTCAAAGAGACCTGCCTTCCTCCACCCTGTTCGCCCCATCCTTACCCTTTTAAAATCCTTGAAATCTGAACTTGAAGCATGTCTACATACTGTGGTAGACAAGCTCTTTGAACCATCATTCCAGCCTCCTCCTCAATTCACATTACAAAAATAAACATGTGTGTGTGTGTGTGTGTGTGTGTGTGTGTGAGAGAGAGAGAGAGAGAGAGAGAGAGAGAGAGATTTGAAATGAACTACATTATTCATCCCAAGAAGAGGTATATTTAGACATGCATGCTGAAAAGTGAAAATAGATAATATGTATGTATAAGGAATATATTCATTAATATATATTACATATATCCAGATATTTAACCAAATACTAGGTCTGGCTATTAACAAACACAGTGTAAATCTCCAGTTGTGATTACCATTCTTAAGAGTGGGAAAGAGATGTCAGAATGATGGGTATGGTTTGTGGGACGAGCATGGAGTGACCTAAATGACCTCTGGAGGTCTCTTCTGTACCTTAGAACCTCCAGTCTGATGTTATAGTCCAAGATTAGCTGTCAACACACTTTAGCAGGGTATCTTGTAGGATTCTAGACATTGCCACAGTCAGTTCTTTAATCACTGTCTCTTTGGGTCTCTTTATACCTCATTCCTGATGCTCAATGCCACTCTCAAGTCATGTGACAACAGCAAAATCTTTCTCTTTAGTATTTTTCCCCTCTTCCTAGGTCCTGATTCTGAAATGTTATTTAAAAATACATTTGGAAGGAAATTCAATACCTTCCTTCCCCTCCCCCCTCTTACTCCATAAAATTCCTACACCACTCTGAGCCATGACTAACATGTACAGTGTGCTTGCAATGAAAGCTTTTCCCTCCGAAATATCCTGACTGCAGATATTCACTTTTATGACCCTAAGCTTTGAATAAGACATATGTTGAAAGCACAAATCAGTTTTCATCCCAGTCCCAGGTTTCTCCCTTTGTCATTAAGACACTTGTAAGGGTGACCTCATCCAACTATATTCAGTTGCTACAAATAAGCAGTGTTACTAAAAAGGAAAAAACACAAAGTCAAAATAAATATCCAACTACAGGCACAGTTAGCCACAAGTGTTAGAACATTTGGCATGTCTTTCAAAGTACAAAAATAAATGTGTGTGTGAGTGTGTGTGTACATACATATATGAAGTATTAAATATAGTATAGCCTGGGCACAATACATGGAAATTAGATAATAACTGAGTGCAAACAATAAAGATAAGTCACTTCTCTTCCTTCTTTAGGATTATGCATTTTATCCTCTAATCTCTTGAAACTTCTTATCGCCATGATTTTAAAACTCCTGGATTTTAGCTAAGCCAATGGGGATCGTTTACTTCCTCAGCTTTACAATAATTAATTCCTATTTTGTGGCATTTTATTTTTCCCCACCCTCTCCCTGATGGAAACCAATTAGAATAATGAGGCCAAAAGGTTATATATACATCTGGCCCTTGCATTTAACATCCTGATTTATCTCGTATACTTTGCGGGGAAAAACGGTAAACGTGGGCAGGGAGACCCTTCTACTTATTTTTGACACAAGAAAAACATGAACTGTTCTCTTTTTTTCACATGTGTGACATCTGAAAGGACTCAGATGTGGCAACATGAAGGAAATCACTGTGCCTTAATTCCATGTTTAATTGTCAGAGCCAGGAAGAAGGAGGTGAAGAGAGAAGGCGGTGCTTACATGGGCTGATGCTTCTTGAGAGGCTGGGTCGAGCAGCGTGGCTTTCATTATATGTAAGTGAATTAGTCTGTTTCCTTTAAACAGGGGAGATTAACAAGCCACCAAGGGCCTGCTGTGGGATTCTGACACTTTTAGTGGCTTGTGACATATGATTTGTGAATATCAATTCTCCTTCAAAAGCAAAAGGCAACTTTACCATTAGCATGAAGTATGCCAAAAGCTGACTTTGGATTCATTTAGTTGAAACTGATTAGAAAAGCCACTTCCTAAGATGGGGAAATAAATCTCTCCTTTAATCCAGAATTCTGATAATTCTTCAATTATCCTTTGGATTTAGAAATGACTTTATGTAGATTTGGGGATTTACTAAGAATAAGTATTTTAATAAAGAGAATTGGTTGGGGGTCTTGAACTAGAGCACTATGGGGAACATAAATTGAAGGGAGAATATCAACAGTACCAAAAGAATTTCAAATAATTGCTTTTAAACACACACACACACACACACACACACACACACACACACACACACACACTCACAGTTTCACTATATAGCACCAGCTTTCCTGGAACTCACTATGTAGAGGAGGCTGGCCTCAAACTGAGAGATTTGTCTGCCTCTGCCTCTCAGGTATATGAGTACACTATAGCTGTCTTCAGACACACCAGAAGAGGGTATCAGATCCCACTACAGATGGCTGTGAGCCACTGTGTAGTTGCTGGTAATTGAACTCAGGACCTCTGGAAGAGCAGTCAGCACTCTTAACCACTGAGCCATCTCTCCAGCTCTTGCCTCTGCCTCTCAAGTGCTACTTCTGACCATAAAAATTTGCTTTCTTAGTGAAGAACATGTCTTCAGGCAGTATGGCCTCAGAATAAAATTTCATAAATGGAAAATAACAAATATTTTCCTCATATGTAAATAAGTAAGACAAATGTTGACAGTGAGGAATTATATATATGAATTCAAGCTGGAAGAACGCATATTGGAAAAGAATTTATACTATAACGCTATCTTCTAAAATATGTTTATCATGCTTTGAAAAGGACAGTATTGAGAAATAGGCTATTCTTTTAAAGTCTGTTTCCTTTTTTGAGAATACAAAGACAAAAACAGGAGCCAGATTTGTGTAGCTGCAGGTAAAAAAAATCTCTAGATAACAAGAAGAAATATTATGGGGTCTTTATGTAAGAAGAATTAAATAAAGAAAATCGAGTGCAACTTAAGTTCCAATAGCTATGGAACTCAATTTATGGAAACACACTGTATACCAGACTGATGTGTGGAAGAAGGATTTTAAAATACACTAGGTGAGGAGAGTAGAGTGCATAGAAACAAGAACCACACTAACAGGGCTCAAAATCCTAGGGCCTCCATTGAGTGAAGACGATAAAATTTCAGTGACATTAATCAGTGGCCATGAATGTGTCCCACTCCCACTATAAAATATCTATTAGATAGGTTTTCCTGGTCTCCACACCATTTATTTTTTATTATTTATTTTTCCCTGAAATGAGGGCAGAGGTGCAGCAAGGCGAAAAGGATAGCAAAGACAATATCTATTGTTATTATTTTATGCAAGTCCAAAAAACAGCTGAGGGAATGTTTGAAACTGGGAGACAGATAAGTATCAGTCTCCTTCAACTAGTTTGCATCAACCACTCAGTGCTGCCTAATTAAAATCGTACACACATGTTCTCAAATGTGACCTGCTCAACTAACTGATTCTGCAGATGTCCACAAAGATAACACAAAAAGTTACAATGACACAGGAAGACTATGTGTGTGGATTCAAAACTGATTTGATAATTGGAGCCTGCACATTGTTCTATGATAGACTTCTGGAAGCCAGAATTTTCTGTCAGATCTACGTGAACACAGGTATCTTACTGAATAGTTCATTTGTTTTTACGGCAAAATAAGAATTGGATAATTTATTATAAGTTTTTTTTACCCCTCATTCCACCTCACCAAAAAGTCACTATTTCACTAAAATTCACTACTTATTGTTATAATTATTTTTGTGTGTGTGGATGTGTGTGGGATATGGGAGGACTGCATGTACCACAGCGTGTATGTGCATGTCAGAGGATAACTTTGTGGAGTTGGTTCTCTTCTACCTTTCCTTGGCAAGTCATCTTGCTGGCTACCCACCCCCTGTAAAATTTAACTTAGTTAAATTTATTATTATTGTGTATGCATGCATGAGTGTGTGTGTACACCTGTAGAGGTCAGAGGTCAGAGGACAACTTTCAGGAGTAGATTTTCTCCTTTCTACCAGGGTTGTCACAGGGCTCAATGTCAGATCACCAGGCTTGTGGGCCACTGCACACAAGATGTTTGAGCCATCTCTGTGGCCAAAACTAGTAGTGCTGGAGATTAGTTCAGCTGGTAGGGTGCTTGTTTACCATAAATGAGGTGCTGGGTTTGATCCCTAAAACCAAAGAGATATTCGCATGTAATTCCAGCACTAAAGAAACAGAGGCAAGAGCATCAGACGTTCAAGGTCACCCTTGGCTACACGGGGAGTTGGAAGTTAGTCTGGTCTACTTGAAACCCTGGCAGATGCATGAAAAGTCACTCTTGTGGGAAAGTTAAAACTCCAGAGTGTCAATGAACAGCAGCGTATGCAGGTAAGATGGGTTAGGACAAAGACAGCAAGGTTTTAGTCTATAGTCACTGTTTCCAAAAGGTGAAGTGATATTCAACAGGACAGTCAACAGATGGTGCTTTTCTTGTAATTAAAATTAGTGGTTTCACTCTTGGTTTTGTTTTTAAGTAGGGGAAACAGTTTCTCTTTTGGATCACAAAGGTTATGGTCTCATACGCCAACACAACAGGCTGTAACAAATAATGACGCCCCCATGTTGTCTGTGGGGATCGTGACAAGCTCAAGCCTTTTACTTTAGATTTGAGACTAATGAATTCTGGTCAGTGTCACTAGCCGTTAGCTCAGCTGAACAGTCTAAGTATCCTTGTTAAATTATTTTACAGCCTATAATAAAGAGAGAAAAGTTTGTAAACAACAAAACTAAAATGGCGCACCTTAGCTATGCTACACGTTGTTAATTCTTTATTAGCTACCTCAGATTCATATTTGTTGTGACTTTACCAAAGTAATTCCCATGAGGAACACTGGGCCACTGGTCTAAGTCTTCTTCTATGAGGTTGCCTTTGTCAGTAGAAAAGAAATGGCATAAATATTAAGTGATATTGTTTGTATGCAAAAAAATCAAAACAAAATAAAACAAAAAATGAAGGTGGACAAAGTAACCTGTATGTATGTATGTATGTATGTATGTATGTATGTATGTATGTACGTACTTTAATTTAACCACATTACCAATCTCATTTCTTCGAGGGAAAAAAATGTTGTGTTCAGGAAGTAAACCTCAATTCTAACAATGAAAAGAAGGAATTTCTCACAGCCCAGAGGCATGCTCCAAACAGCCTAAGGAATGACTCAGTTCCAAAGATAGCATGCAAAGAAAGCTCTCTCTGGTATTCCTTCTTAGTCCTACCAGCTTTGGAAGTTTTACTTCAGTCTCAGATGGTCACTTGGAGAGCTAAGGTGCTGGTAGAAGTTTTAGGGTCAGAGGCACATGCACCGAAATTCCTGTGGCTTCTAAATCAATGGAGGGAGAAGCCCCCAAACTCGAACGTTTGTTTACACAGTGGCATCTGGTGCAGCATCTCCAGCTCTCGCTCCCAAAGAGCAGTGGCAGAACACACAGGTATAGTGAGGAAACAGCCAGTTGGAGGAGAGGATCACATTTTCTTCTCCCCACACACACACACACACACACACACACACACACACACACACACACACACACACACACACACAGTGAACTGAAAACTGACCCAATTTCAGCTCTATCAGAAAACCCCTGTCAGTAAGCAAGGGGCGGCGGAACGCAAGCATCTGTTTTAACTTATGTTAAAAATGACTTCCCTTTTATAGAACATACTGGCACTTTCTCCCTTTCCAGAATATATGTAAGAATGGAAAGCCTGCCAGCCTGGGACGTGTGCATGAAGATTTTTCTGCCAATTTTTCAAGTTATCCTAAACTCAAAACAACTTGGCCACTCCCGGTGTTACCTTTCTTAAAGACTGATTGACACAGTAAAATCAAATGAAGCTGTTTATCGCAGTTCAGATTACTGTCTGGGAATCGGTTCTGTCCCCCACTCCACTCCATAAATTATCTCTCGATTAAGATCCATAATTTGCATTTGAATAATCACACCAATACATTCTGGTCATGCGATCTAATCTGTAAGCGTGTTTCTGAAATACTATTTATTGTCCATTATTATAAAATAGTTCCAATCCGGCTTCCCTCTCCTGCTTCTAAGCTCTTTTGTTAAATGCTTATTGGAAGGAATCTTATATATTAAGAATAATGAGTAGGGACTAGAGTCCAACTGACTCTTGTAGCCATTTTACCACTAAAAACAATTTAGAAGTGAATGCCCTAGAGACTTGAACTACCTCATGTTCTATGACTGGTTTCAAAGCATAAAACTAGAATGTTCTGTTAAAAGTAATTCTGCATTGCATGTGTTACCTAATTCTTTTCACCATAATGTTGTTCATAGCTGTAGTCACCCAGGTATCTCTACCATTATCTTTTATTTTCAAATCCTTATAGGTCTAGTCCAACATATAAGGGAGCATTAAGGAGAAAAATAGGGGCTGGGGCAGTCAACCACAGCTTGGCAGAAGTCCTGTTGTCTTAAGGCTGGACGGCAAAATGTTTCTCTTCTATTTGTAAATTCTATAGCTTTCACTGTAATGAGAGGAACTATCTTTAAGAAGTAATGTTAGTTGTAGAACCACACTGCTTTCCTAGACCCTCAAACTTCAGGAGATAACTAGAGTACTATGAAAACATCTTGAGGTAGGACAGGTTGGAATACAGTCTGTCGTTTGAGCATTATGCATTCTCACATATGGAGGAGAGTTTTTACTGTTAATTTTTAAAAAGAACAAACACGTAGTAACTTCAGGCAACTCTTTTAACCTTGAAGACATTCTTCAAAAAGTAGCAATAATTAACTGTACCTACTAACTACTTTTATTTTATGTGCATTGGTGTTTTGCTTGCCTGCGCTGCTTGCCCTATGTCTGTGCACCATGTAGGTACTGTGTACACAAAGAGGCCATAAGACACCATCCAGTCCACTAGAACTGCAGTTCTAGATAGAGATGATTGTGTGACACCATGCAAGTGCTGGGAACTGAACCCAGCTCCTATAGTAGAGAAACAAGCGTTCCTAACTGCTAAGCTATTTCTCCAGCCCAAATTACCTACTTTTATAATTCGATCTTCAGTCACCTACGGTTACAAAGGGGACTTTTTCAATAGGAACGGTTTCCATGGAGTTAGCAACAGTCTCAAGAGAGCTGATCTTAGAACCACACAAGGGAAACCTTTCAACCCAGCCAACGTGAGTTGACATCACTGCAAAAAAGGACCATCTGGATAGTCAAATTCTGTATTGACTAAGCAATGCTTTTAAAAATTGTAGTAACAGAAAGGCTACATGAGAATAAAAACAATGAAGCAAAAACAGTCTTTTAAACTACGTCCTAAAAACAAGTAACCATTTAAACGTATTCATTTATATTTAGGCAGGTCTGGGGTACCACTCTGAGCCTTCTGCTTTGACAAGAATTTTTGCATTTATCATCCATCGAGTCTTTCTAGAGGAGCTGAGAAAGCAGGTGCATCCAGGCATCTCCCTCATCCAGTTAAGAGGTAGATGGATTTCTGTAATGTTCATGTATTGGACTCTACATTTAGTGTTGTCTACCATAAGATATGACCTTGTCTGTTCTTAATTTGGTCTATATAAGGCTGCCATCATTGACTCTAACAAACTGGGAGCTTAAAACAGCAGCAGTCTGTTACCTCACAGGTTTGGCATCTGTATATTTAGTATCAGTTTCCCTGGACTGACATTAAAGTGTCAGGGGGTTATATGGGCTAGGCCTCAATACCTTTCAGGGGAGGTTCTAGTCCATGCCCCCTTCAGCTTCTGAACCCACAATTGTTTTTTCCTCCTGGCCCACCTGCTGCATTGAAAGCCAGAAGTGCATCATCCTCAAATCTCTGCACCCATCATTAAATCACATCCTGCCTTGCATGGATATATCTCATCTCCTTTTGCATTTTCGTATAAGGTTATTTCTGAGGACATTTAGGGTTTACCTAGATAGCCATAATAATCTCATCTTAATATTTTAATTCTGTCAACAAAATTATACCATATAAGGTCATATCCACAACCTATCAAGACTACAACCTGTTACCTTTGTCTGTCTATTGTTTTACCTTTTAAGATTTCTGGATGCCCCCAAATTTACATGCATTCCATAGCATCCCTCAACATTCTTCCAAAGATTCCATCAATTATACTATAATATTTTCAAAATCAAATACCAGTAGTTCAAATATCTCGAATTTCATATTTTAAATAACACAATCTATCTGAAAACAAAATTATTCTCTACTAGTTTTTCTATAGAACCCGAATACAAATAATTCACTCTCAAATGTAGAAACAAAATCTTCAGAGAATTGCAGCTATGCATAGTACAATTCCCCAAAGAAGCCAATACATGGAGGAAAGGGTCTTCCATAGTCCCAAGCCATTTTAGACCCAACAGTGTTAGTTTGGGAACAGTTCTTTTCACTTGCTAGCCCAGCATCTGGCTACACAATTGGAAGATTGTTGCCTGTCTACTCAAAGAGTTAAGTTTGTACACAAGACTCTGTGGTCACAGTGACCTTTGTTTGTTTCTGAAGATAGCATGTGCTTGTGGCTGAAAAGTTTTACTCAGTTTATTCTCCTCACTATCCATAGAAATGTGTGGGACACTTGACAATCTTGCTTCGTCTTGCCTATTTTTTATCGTATTTTAATCCAAAGCAGCATTTTTGCTGATTCAACATTCTCACCATCATCGTGGGCCATTTACATGCATCACAGGGAATCCTGTGGTCAGTTTCATTGTTATTCCTGGCTACTATTGAAATGGCACAAGTGTCACTTCTCTACGGACAGCCTAAGAATACTCTATGGCTTCCCAGCAGCTCCTTGGGCCTACTCTTTGTAAACGCATGTCTCTTAGTTTAAAAATATTTTGCAACTGAATAAGCTGAGATTTTTTTTCCCCCAAGTCATCCAATGCTTTCTCTACTTAACAGGTCTCTTTTCAATGTTTCCCCTTTCTCATGAATTTTATCGTAGCAACAAGAAGCAGGCTGTCTGTCTGTCAACATTAGCACTAAGGATGTTCCCAGATTGTCACATTTACCACTTACAAACTGAACCTCCAACTCAACAATCACCTGTCCTCCAGGTTCCAATAACACAGCCGTCATTTCCCCCACACTTTCCCCAGAAGCAATGCTAAGAATTTTATTTTCAGCAACACATGTTTATTAAGGGATGGATAGGATACTCCTAGGTGACTTAGGCTTTACTATACCTAAAAGTCTTCCATATTCTAACTAGAGTATTTTTAACGCCTACCTTTCTACCAGGTGTCTGTTTCAGAGAAAAACAAAACAAAACAAGACAAAAACTCTGCATTTTTAAATACAAGTCTAAAAATTCTTCACTTTTACGCTTCTAGTCATTGCTTATAAAAGCCTTCTTTCTACTTTGCATGTCAAAAATAACTATGGCTTCTGTAACAAAAGACCACAAAGATGGTTATGTTAGCACAAATGCATTACTTTACTACCTTTGCGGGGGAGCAGATGTCCAACATCAGCATCCGTTTCAGAGGATCTACCTCAAGGGGCCAAAGGGATCAAACTCTTCTGTGGTTCTTGAAGGAAAATCTGCTCTTCTCCTAGTCCAGCTACAGGTTCCACACTTCTTGCCTTGTGGCTCTTTCAGTCATGCTCAGAACAAACACTGTATCATTGTATCTTCTGACTTCTCATTGAATCATCTTCTCCCTTCTCCATTTAATATTCCTCAGCATTTCATAATTGAAACATTGGTGTTAGCCTATCAGGTCCACACAGCTAAAGAGATATAATGTCCGTCATGGAACGTATACAGCTTAACATTGCATCCACAGGACTGAAGGGTTAGGCCCTGATGTCTATGAACAACTACTGTTAAGAAGTTAGCATATCCTAGCTATTTCCCAGTAGAGGTATGTTTCTGAACTCTGTTCCTTCATTCACGGGATGAGTTTAACCAAACTTGAGTAGTTTCTGATGATTTAGCTCAATTCGGTGGCACTCATTTTGGAGATAAGTCTCTGAGGCCAAGATAAAGTAAATGATCTGTTTAAGATCGCACAGTAAATGTTTTGACAAAATCAAGACTGCGTGCCACTTCCCTTTACTCCCACTAATTGCCGTACATTATTCTTACCCTCTAAAGGAATTACTGAGAACTTCAAATTTCCAAACAGCCATCATATTGTCCAAGAATAAAAATAAATAACTGAAATCAGAAACAACTCTCACCAGAAGCATTAATTGTACAGGAGAGGAAAGCCATTATTCACTTCCATATAATATAATAGAAAATAATCTTATAAAAGTAGGAAATATGTAGGAACTATGAAAAATGATTGATTTCATACTATCACAATTTTAATTCAGAGGTTTGGGTGAACTTGAGTATTTCCAAGTCAGATAACTAACAATCACCCTTCTAAAGTATTTTCCCATTTCTCAGAATTGGAGACTAAAATTGGAATTTTATGGGATCATTTATATCAGTCCCTTCTCTACAAGCACACAGGATATTAATCATGCTTTTCAGAACATATGACTGACCGGAGAAAAGTCTCAATGCCTCCACTAAGGCTATAAAGTGAAGATGATTAATTTGTTTAATAATAAAAGTGGAGAAAACCGATTGCATATGCCACATGCTGAATTAAGTGCTTATTATCAAAGCTCAGTGAGACATAGTATACACCCATAACAACTTTCTCAATTAGGATGAAGCTAGGAAAAAGCAGTGACTAGTCAAATGCAAAACTGTATTAGCATACATGGGAGAGGGAGGGTTTTGTATACATCAGATATTGACGCATATGAACTGTGCATCTTCAACTTGGATACGACTTTCAGGCTTAATTTTCTCTTCCATAAATAGCATGGGGTAACAATGACTGCCTTACTTGTATACTATTATTACTTTGAGAAAGAGCCGATGAAAACTTAAATGTACTGTAAACTATAAAGCAAAGTTAGGTAGTGTATTATCAATGTTATCCTACAAATGTTACTTAATCCACGGCTCGTCCTAGATAATGAGATAATTAGTGACAATACAAGTTGATCATAGCATCAAAGACTGACGACCGTCAACACTTCTGGGTTCTGTACCATGTCCGGTACAGAATTTACAATTTCCGTTTTCAGTCACAGTTGTAAATCTACGAACACATCTCCGTATCGATAACAAGGTAGATTATTAGTAACCCATTTTGCTCAGGTGCAGAACAAAGCCTTGGACAGTAGCTTGGCTAAGATCACTCTGCCATGACATTTCAGAATTCAGATTTCTTTTTCCACGAAGGTCTGACTACAAAGCACCCAGCTTCATTGCTGGATATCATTATATACATGTTGTCAGCATCACAGGCCTTGTTTGTTTAAAAAATACCGAAGTATTTCATTTCCAGGATAATGAGCTGTAGCCAGCTTTGTTATTTCCTATGATCATCTACATCAAGGAAGCCTAAGACGGTGCAAGAGAAGAGGAAATGCACAGTCTGGCCGTGTGGCATAGCATCCCAGTAGTGCTACTGGGGAATTAGCTTCTGCGTATACAACTCTTCCCACTGACCCACATGTTAAGAACATATAAAGCTGGCCATATTTCAAATTTTAAACTAATGACCACATCAAGATCTGCTCTATGTCCTTATTTTAAAAAAATATTCCGTGTTATTGTTTTTAATCCAACTAGAATTTTTTGCTCCTGGCTATATTTTCATTATGTTAATTATAAGCCTACAGAATGACTTTTGTCCCCCAATACTTCTGTTTGCTTGCTTTCTGTGTTTTTCTCTATTTCATAAAGTGAATGAGGGGGCTGCAGAGATGGCTCAGAGGTTAGCAGCCACACTTGCTGGTCTTTCAGATGATCTGGCTTCAGTTCCTGGCCCCCACATGGTGACTCATTATAACTCAAATGCCAGGGAATCTAACACCTTCTTTTGACCTCTTTGGGGATCAGGCATGCACGTGGTACACATATATACATACAAGCAAGACACACACACACACACACACACACACACACACACACACACACACACACGTATACACACACATACATACATATGATATGATAAACCAAAAGATAAAATTAACTGGGGATAATGTTAAAAACGAAGAATGTATGTTTTACCCAAAACCATGTCCAGGTAATACCATAACAGAAAAACGGAAGCCCTAAAACATAGGGATATATACACGGTCGCTTCTTATGCGACAGCAAGTTCTGAGGTTGTATTGTGTGCCATTAGACTGTAAGCCATTCACTCTGTTGCTATACCATCTCCTAAATGCCTTTTTAAAAACACTGTGCATGCTCTAGTGTCCTCTTCTGGGGTATTCTTACTCCTGTCTATTCTGTCATGTCCTACTGGGATCGCTTCCTACTGTGATCTTATGTCATCAATCTCTGCTCCAGTTAGTGTCTGCCCCTTGCATAATTCGACCCTGCTTCTCAGCTGTGAGTGTAAATGGCATCCTGTTCTCTTTCAGCTCCCTGTGATGAACTCTTGTCTCAAGAACGAAAACTTGTAAAGGAATAGCCCAGAAGGTTGAAGCAAAGGGACAGGAAATGAATGCAAAGAGCCCAATGTCTTGGCAGTCCTCATACAAAACCAGATCCTCTTGATGTATAATGTGACTTAAGATATTTAATTTTAGAAGACATTGTTACTTTTCTCTCCCTGCCTCTCATCCTGTAATCTGTCTTCATTTCTCCATCCTACCTTTCTTCATTACTCTTAGTTTTCCTTCTTAGTCAGCCTTCGATGGTCAATGTTCAAATATCTGTTATTAATCTCTTGAAGACCCTCTATTCTTTCTTCAAACTTAAGAATACTATGAGCATCATAATTCAAATCAAATCCCAGGTGATGTGTATGGTGCTTCAAATTGTATTTCTTTAATGTTAGTGCAGTTAATTTAACAAATAACAATTAGCTGTTTTTCCTTGGGAAAAAAAAAACTAAAGTATTATCTTCATTTAAAAATGCTGTATCTACTTGATGAAGGTGTTTCATATGGCACATAATATTAAGGTATCCATGTATCAAGTCCCATTTCTGTGAACTTTGCTCAAGCCTAGCCTCGGGGTGCCTTGTCCTAGCTTCCTGCACTTCCTTTAACCCCACCTCTCCAGGACCTTCACTAGTCACAAAGCACATGCTGTGTTTCTAGTCCTAGTATGTACGTATCTCTCCCATAGCTTTCACTATAGCATTCTCAATATTGTCATGTTTCTATTGAGTTAATTAATGAGTGGTTTCTCTATTTTTATTTTTACTATGTAGGAAAGAGAAGAAAAATTAATGTGCTTATTTTACTCATGGCACCTTGTGCAAAGCTGTACACTCTTGTCTTGCAATTTGCAACCAGACCTGTGACTTCTAAGTCTACTTTCACTCTACAGCCATATTTAATTACATTGAATCAAAGCCCATGCTTTTTTAAATTCCATCGTTAAGGTATAGTTTCTTTAGCAAGACTTGGGTCTGAGCTTTCTTTCTGCTGATACACAGGCTATTGGTGACCTCTGTGGGATTTCTCTTATATCACAGGGTCTCATTTCACTTAATTTAACATCCAGTTGAATGCCAAGAGTTGGGTTATATTTTCCTGTCAGGTCAGCCCTTTTGGAGTGCCGTGCTTTTCACTGCCTGAACTCTATCCAGGGAGTTAAAATTCTTGTCTTCGGTGCTCTAGTAAAATCCCTACCCTCTTCTTGGAGTATATACCTGCGTGCTTTGGGTTCTCTAGTTGTACTTCTCTGCCAGCTCCTGGAATTTTTGTCACATGTTTTACACTAGCTTTCAGGCTGGTTGGATGTCCCCTGCATCTTCGTTTTTCAGACATTTATACCGTAATCTGATTGGCATCTTTGTCACTCTCCTTCCAGATCTATGCGATGTACCCTTCTAGAGATACACTCTAAAACTGCCCAGAAAAATCTGATGAGTACTGTTATTAATATTTTTAAAAAATATCTCCCTTTAGATGTAAATATGTCATGCGTTGACACATTTATCATATTACAGAGTATTAATACCTATTTCTTTAATTCCACTGGTAAATCAGAAACAATTTAGAAAGCTTAACTTTTAGTTACTATTACAGAAACGTATAAATTGGATGCATAGAAAGAGCCTGACTTTGTTTACAGAACTAATGATTCTAATTTAGCAGGTAGTTCCCAAAGGTGCTTTCTTAGGAGAAGAATATGAATACAGATACATGTGGCTGAAGAATCTAACTACTGTGCAGTGTTTCAAAATATTGCTAATAGAGATATACTTCTGTTTTTGCATAAACAGGAGTACATAGGATATATATATATATATATATATATATATATTTCCTCATCAATGACTAGAATTAACAAAGGTATGGATTCATTTTTTTAAAGTCAATTACATTTGCCCAAGCTATACACAGTTGTTTGATAATCCTTGGGATGTTATGATAGTTGGGAGTATCAAGTAACTCTAAACCAGTATTTATGTCCTCCTACATATGGAGAAAACACTCACTCTTAAATTATCTTTGTTTTTCTTTATGTAAGTTTAGAAGAAGGTATGGAGATAAGTAAGGTAGCAGAGGATCAAGAGAGTAGTGCAAGTCAAAAAAAAAAGTAGTTAAAAGAATAGAAAACAAAACATTACACATAGGTATTTGGGAAGGAGTTTCCCCTGGAAATCAAACATAGAATTATGTTCAAATAACGGTCCCGCGTCCCCCGCTCCTGTTAGTGTAGGCAGAGTTTAGAAGAACCTACCCTGGGATAAGGAGGAATTAGCTGGCAGTTCAGTATAATGAGGCTACTAGTGCCTGTCCAATTTAAACTGAGGGAGTTCTTGTGCATTGAATATAAACTGTCTAATGCCCAAAGTATCTCTCTGAGCTTCTGGCCCTGGCTTCTGGGTGCTAAGTGGTGATTTGTTTGGGTTTGAAGATATGCAGTAGGTTAAGGGCCTGGCAAAAAATAAGTTAAAAACAAACAAAAATGGAAGAGAAAATAGTGGGAGAGGTGATAAACTAATAAGGGATTCCCAGTGTTTCTAAAATTGAGCTGTCAAAGGATACCTCAAAACAGGGCTACTAGCAAGTAACTGAGCCTTGAGTCGAGTTGCAATACCACAGATGGCAACCCAATCTCAACACAGTAGCCAAACCTTAAGAAGAATTGAGATTAAAACAACAATTAGACTTATCAAGAAAGTGAGCATCCTAAAAGGTACCTGAAAGAAAAAAAGTACATATTTTTTTTTCTGTAGTATAATACGGCCTCTAAATAAGTCTTTTATCTTTCCGTTAACCAACACTGCAGAATTAGGTTATAATTGTAGTGGAATTATTAGGTTTGTCCAGTTAATTTAATTATTTAAAGTTTAGGGTACATCAGCTTAATCAAGACATTACCTTCTATTAAGCTTAGTTAGGTAATAAATTAACATTTCTATCACATCATCCACTGCAGGAAGCATGCCAAACATCTGAAAGTTCCTCATTAATGATAACACACATACTGACAGGCTAGGGATAGGTAAAGGTAGACAGATTTCGGCAGAAGAATTATTAGGTGAGCTCTACGATGAGGTAATGCCGTACTGCCAGCACTATGAATCTATCAAACGGTAATTGGATGCACGTGTTAGCAGCAGTAAAAAGTCACTGTCCAGTTATCCACCTTACATGGGAATCTACTCTGAGTGTCTTCTTTGATTTATTGTTCCAATTAGAACACAATGTTCAAAGAAAGAACACAAGTGACCTGATTTAAAGGCAAGAAGTCCTGACAGCCATTATTTTGTAGGTTATCTGGCTCCCTGGTAGATATTGTGAATGTTTCTATTAATTACAAAATAGTTAAAAAGAAGTTCTCCATTTTAAAAGTATACTATATAATATCAAAATTTTGTATCCATTAATTTGGAATTGGAGTATAACTGATGGATCCTAAGACTCAGATACATTTCCTTCTTCTAATTTAAAGGCACACTTTATGATATTTTTGGTCGTATTCACTTCTGGTTCAGGTAAATGTAATACTGTGAGATGTGCTGATGTTAGAAAGTCAATACCTTAAATCTGGAAAAGAAAGTTTAAAACTCTGTCAGGCGGTAAATAAAAAAGTAATCTTAAGTAATTGTAATCTACCTTGCAATGTTTATATACATTTGTAAAATAATACTTGAAACAAAATGAAGCTTGTTATATCTCTGAACTGTTTGAAAAAAAACTATTACAGTTAAATGAACAGCGATCAGTAGTTCATCTCACTGTAAAGTAGCAAGAGGTTTTTAACTTCTTCAATGGAAACGCTAATATTTTACTTACTTATATTAAGCAAACATCAACTATTAATGTTGACAAATGTTGGAACAGTCATAGTAAAACTGTCATTTGAATTGCTATTCATTGCAAAGTTCAGAGAATTAATGTTAAAATAGATTAAAATCACCTTGAATACTCATGTGTTCTCGTACTGGGGAAGGACAATAAATATAATTTGCACTATAATTTTTGATACGCATACAGGCCTTAAGGCTTGGGAAAGACACAGATAGATATCCATAGGCAGCTCATAAATGTGAGGAACATAAGTCCGTTTTAAATGAGCTGCCAACCTTTTCCCCTACATTTCAGTTTGTGGAAAGCTAGACATTTGGATAATAAATGGGTTTTTTCCTCTGACCATTAAGGTAATTGTATAGGAATTTAAAGTATCTATTCACGCTCATTGCAAGCTATTTGATTTCTTAGGAAACACTAGCATAAGAGTTTATGTGAAAGCTGAATAGTGACAATGTAGAAAATGTGCAGACAGTGGGCTTTGATTTAATGGGACCCTTCTTTTTCAAAAATTGTGTGTTTAAATAAAAACGCCCTGTGCCTTTACGTACCAAGATCCTGAATTTGCCAAGACCTAGGAATTGGGGCCTAAATTCTCCTCCTCCAACACCAACATGTTATTCCAGCCAACGGGTTTGTTGGGTTCTTCTAGTAGTGGTTATAAATCAGGTTTATGAAGAGGAAAGTCTCAAATTGTGCATTTTAATGGATTTATGATAAAGCCATCAAAGTGGAGGGTCCACATGGTACGGATGCAGTAAAGGTAATAAGACAGTGTCATGTAAACACTACATACAGTGCCTCTACTTTCATAAATCCTCCATGCTGATGATTAAATGTTTCTGGTTATAAATTTTGCAAGCAAATTCTAGAAAGAACCACAATTGTAAATAAGACACCAGCGGAAGCCATAAATTGCTCATAGTATTCCCCCCCACACACACTCCAGAAAACACTTGAGTATTTATTATGAGGCAATACTGTAGTTCCTTCTCTCCTCAACACTGTTTAAGACTTCATTCAATAATAAACTACATTCCTGACTAAAGAGTAATAATAATACAAGCCTCTAAGGTGTTGGGTTTTTTTTTTCTAGCATCACTACCCATCATTTTTAAGTGGCAAAGTATCTGTTTGATTTACCCATTTGCTTTACAGCATTCCTACTATCTATAGCTTTAAGTCACTCTTTGTAGAATCAGTCCTCTGTTAAGAGGTTCCTGCAACAGCCTAAGCTCCCAAAGGTATTTACAATCAAATTATTTTATTGCACATGGGAACAATTAAGCATTTGGCCCTCAGCTGTAAACAATTACCGTATACAATGACATTCATGGGTTTTCTTAAATAGGCATGTATTCCTAATGACCTCTGTTAACAGAAGTGAGATTGATGTATGTGTGCTTTGTGTGTGTTCGTGAGCAATTATATTCTCAAACATAATATCAGGACAGAGCCCTGACCTGAAGGACACAGTGACAGTGTCTGGTACCACATGGCCACCTGCAATGATTATCTTTTAATATTCACTTTATCCCCACGGTTCTTTTACTTCTCTTCTAGTGAAGTTGGAAATGGGTTAGTGTTCACAGCAAAAGGCAACGTGAGTTCTAGATGATTCGTTTGTAGGAGATTTGGAGGGTTTTGATCTAATAAACTGAGACCTACAGCTTCCAAGGAGAGATAATTAGATGGGGGTGGATTCCTGCTATGCTTTCATTGGTTTGCAGTTGTGTGATTTGAAAGTCCGCTTATTCCAACCTTAGCTTTCATCCTTTTCAATGTGGATAATTTTTATCAAAGTTGTGGACTATTGTAAATATTGAGTGTCATGAAGAGATGGATTGCATGTTATATATTCCTTGTCTCTCTCTTTTTCTCTTTTCTCTCAGAAAGACCCATAAGCCCTGAGACTCTGTATTGGGAGTATCTATTTAGTTGTCTCTAGTTTGGGGCTATATTTTCCTTTCCCTAGATTCTTCTTTTCTTCAAGTGACAACCATGGGAGGAAACTCACAGCTGTTTTCCTCATGTTCAGGAATAAGTCAACCAGTCTCATTTGCAAAGGGACCTAACAGCTGTATCCAGCCTTTCTAGGAGGTCAGAACTAGACCTGAGTGGTAATGTTTCAAGGGCAAAGCTCTCGATGTAAGGAATGATAAAACAAAACCTAAATGAGCCTGCACATATCTAGTGACAGACACGCCATAGCTATTTTCAATTATTCAAGCTTTCTCAGCCTTCCAGCAGGAGAAACATAATTCACCCCACTCTCTTTATTTCACTTCCATACAATAGCAAAGAGCAAAGAAAATATACACCCCTACTGCCCTTCTAAAGAAAAAAAAAAGAGCTATAGTGATCACTCAGTTGGAGAAGAGTTTCTTTAACACATGTCGAAACTTCAGAACTATTCAAAATAGGGTGTTAGCTTTGGAGGAAGAAGTTAGAAAATCATTTTGTGATACTTATGAGTGAGTTCCTTTCTTCCCCTTTGTTAGCATTTTGCTGGCAATGAGCCAGCGAAACAGCTGTTCAGTTATCCAAGGCATCACAAACATATCAGCCCTTAGGTAAGTTGTGATGGTATTCTGGAGCAATAACACCGGGGTCAAATGGAACGAAAAAAATTAGTCTTAAAATAAGCAAATCCCAAAAGAACAGCTTTGTGTACTGAGACTAATTAATATCTTGTTTAGGGAAATGACACTGAAATGTGGTTTTAGACAAGGAACTAACACTTTTCAGAGATTAGATATCCTGATATTTAACAGGCTACTTTTTGGTGGGCTGGCTGGCTGGCCACCCTGTGGGTGTGGCAAATGTTTCTCACGTGCAATTATGGAATAGTTGAACAATATCTTACTGATAGTGTGTGTTTCAGCTGAATCAGCCCAGCTGGAGATGACAGCGACATTCTGATTGCTGGGCCAAACGTGAGATTAAGGTCTCTTCAATCTGTTCCTTTCCCTCGCTGTGCTTTCATACACATGTTCTAGGAAAGCTTAAATTAGTGATGCTCTGGCAATATTTAGCAACACAACCACCCTCCCTTTTAAACCATTAATTAAAGCATTCTTCTTATATTATACATTTAGCTTATAATTTCAAAAGAGAGTATATTAGTAATTAGTATATGTTATCCCACAAAAAAGAATTTTTTTTTTTTTTTTTAATGTTTGGGTGGAAATTTGCTGCCCTTGTTTATGCAATAAAAGTTGCATAATTTTCTCATTTGGGATAGTTCATATTGTAAAAATAAAACTCAATGTGTTCCCCGGGAGTCATTTTGCTAAGTAGTTCATGGCACAGGAATCATTATTTTACAAAATAGTCATCTATGGATCATAAACTAAAATAGCATCAGGTTGATCATTACATCACATAAAAATCAAAGCAGGCCAACAGCAAGACTGAGCTCTTCTCAAAATATCAAAAAGAAGAAGGTAGCCTAAGGATTAAACCTTAGAAATTTTATTCCATCTCTTTGTGTTTTCCATATGAACTAACGGAAATCAAGCCATGGGGATTAAAAAAACAAAAACAAAAACAAAAACCTGCAACCCCAAGCTTAGTTCTTCCTTTTACTGGGTACCACCACCCAATTCTACTTTAGAAGTAGGCAAAAAAAAAAAAAAAATTAGGTAATCAAACCATAAGGGCTATCTATAGGATCCGTAGCACTCAGTGACAGACTTTCAAGGAGGAGTACTCATTCTTACTAATAGAATTCCAGCTACTTTCTAAGCATCAGAATGAGATACATGTGTGTGTGTATAAAAAGGTATTTAATATTTCCAAAACTAAACTTAACATAGATCACTTTCAAATGCTTCTGAAAATGTATTGCTCATAAAGGCATTGCTAATTTTAACGAGCTATTAGGATACAAGCAAGTGAAGACTAGCGAACGTTAACGTTGGTCCTCCGAGAAGAAATCTGAGTCTTAATTCCTGTAATCTCTATCGAAAAACAAAATGCTTAATTCTGGTCATTTGTCACTTTCATCAGGACCTGATAGACTCTGAGTCGAAACTTATGAAATGGATATGACTCACATATTTAAGTTTACTGGCCAATATATACTCAGAATTCCCAAAGAACTATCACAAAAAGTTCCCCTTGAAAGGTGACTTGGAATTTACTGAAGAGATAAAGCCAAGTGGTCATTAAAGATGTTTAAATGTCATTGTCTACTGTCTTCAGTGCACCATTACCTAGCCTTGGGATCCTTTCAAACAACAATCAATGGAGGATGAATAAGTCTCGGCACTTGAAAGTAACCAGGAAAGGAAACCAACAGAATAATCTGGCTTGGCTGGCTTGATTCAAGAAGAGACATGGTATCCACCCCTTCTCTCCCCATTCTTCCTCCCCTTTCAGCCCCCCAGCTCCCCACCCCCCACAAGACAGAACCAAAAGAAAGACCAGGGAGAAAGGAAACCCGGAGAGAAAGAGATCCAAGGGTCCCCTTGCAGAATGTGTGCTGGGAGACCAACCTCGCCCTATGGGATCCAGCCTTGGAAAACAGACGTGGGCTTTTACTTTGAAAATAAAAGGATGACAATGAAATTTGTGTGAGGTCTGCGTGAATCCAGTCCCAGATGTTTACAATGCTGTAGTACTATGCCTCTGCAATATGAGAGGTTTCAGAAGAAACAGTACAACAAGACACCACAAAGCAGCGCATATGCTATTGACAATGCAGACATGAGCATCATGTTACCGAGAGAAGGCAGGCAGGAGACAAATAGCAGCGGTACTGCCCGAAAAACTAACTTCATGGACTGCAATCACTCAAACCGAAATGAAGGACCCGAAAGGAGGGGGTAAAAAAAAAAATCAAAACCAGGGAAAATAAACTCTTTAGCCTCTATCTAGAAGTGGTGGGGCTTTTGCTGGGGACCAGGGGGACAGTGGAAGTGACTTTTCTTCCTTCAAGTTCCCATAAAGCTCCGACAATTGACACTGGATAATTATTTTCAGCTTGAGGAGTCTGTCCCAAAACTCTTAAGATTGCCAGCGAAAAGAAACAAAATGTGTTTACTTGAGCCATTTCCAGAAGGGAGGGGAAGGAGACCTCTGGGTGAGATGGGGGAAGGTATTGGAGACAGAATGGGACATCTCCTAGCAGCAACAACTCTACAGCACCAGGAGTGATCCTGTGAGTGACAAACTAGAGAGATCTGGAACAGGGCTGCCAGGGATGTGGAGGAGGCTTGCACAGTGGAGGAAATGCTGCGCACAATGTATACTCGGGAGGGGGCTGATTTAGTGTGAAAGTATTCCACTTCATCATTTTACAGGGGTTGGGGACATAAATATTTAGCTGGCCACATCTGGAACAGATTCTGCCCCCCCCTCCCCGAGTGGGGTGGGGGTGGATAATTGGAAGGAGAGGAGCACGCATTTGTTACTTACTGTACGGACAGTTTTCCTTCTTGGTCCCGCTGACCTTGCCGTTCTTTTCAATCTTGAGAAAGTACTTGGTGAAGGAGAACAGCTTTCTCCAGCGGACATCTCCTTGGAGGTGATTGTAGCTCCGCACATGCCTCCCCGCGCTGGAAGGAGAGGAGAAGGAAGAGGACGAGGAGGAGGAAGAGGAGGAGGAGGAAGAGGAGTTGGTGGCCTCCGGTGACACCATGTCCTGACCAAGAGCTTGGCAGGTGACAGGGACGGAAGACACCAAGAAGAGCAACAAGAAGCAGCAACAGCAGCCCGGCAGGTGGGGAAAGGCTGAGGCACAATGTGTCAGTATCCATTTCCACATTGTACTGAAACTCTCGGCACTGGAAATTGTCTCATCAGAAGGAACATACTGGAAGGGTAAGACCTGGTGCGAGGCAAAGAGACAGCTGGAGGTGATGGCTACTGGTTAGCTCCCTCTGGGTACGGATCTGGCCAGAAGCGAGTGCACCAACATCCATAACTCCTCGGAAGGGCCGGCTGCCTGTCCTCGCTCCGTCCTCGGATCCGCTGCCTGCGTCTCTCCAGTCTCAGGGTGAACAGTGGACGTGGGTGGCCGAAGTAGTAGGAACTGGTGGTGTCGGTCACCAGAGCTCTTCGCTCCCCCCGGGGGTTACTTTGTTCTCTTCTTCACTCCTTTCTTCACCATGTTAGATGCAAAAGAGGTCTGAAAAACAGATGACAGGACGGTGAACAAAACCCAAAGTGGGTGGGGTGGGGGTGCAGGAAGACATCTGCGCCCCTCTGCGGTTGGCACCTTCTGGTCCTTCTCTGCAGAGTCCCAGCCTGCTGGCCACTTAAAAAGTGTGTCTCTTTGGAGTTGTCAGAACTGGAGGCAGCTGCCCAGGCGCTGTTGTTTTCTTCTCCTTCCTTTCTCTTTTTGGTGGTGCCTGTTGATGTGAAGTCTTCCGAAAGCCACTTCTAGTTTGGGGGGCGGCTGGCGGCTGGTGTTTTGTTTGGCCCTTCCCTCCACCTCCAAGTCCCTTGGAAAGCCGCTTGTAAACAGGTTGAAGCCTGGAGTCTAAATGTCAGTGCTTTTCAGCCAGAGGTGGGCTCTGCCTCTGCTGGTCAAACCTCATTTGCAGGGGTGGAGAAGGGGGGAGGGGGTCAAACGGCGGTGGGACATCTGAAACCCTAAGCTGCTGGGAACGCCAGAGAAAAGGGAGGGGGAAGAGGCCGCGGGGGGGGGGGCGAGGGGGGAGCCTGGGCGAGAGGAGGGCGCGATGCCTTTGCTCTGAGCTGGGGGCTGCGGGTCCCTTCCTCGCCGCCTCCGTGGGCGCAGCCGCCCCGCAGCTTGCAGCTCCTGCTAATTGCGGCTCCAGCGTCCTGTGCTCGCAGCGCTGGCCACCAGCGCGAGCTGTCCGCGTGCTTTCCGAATTTTGCTGCCCTCCGGCGGGAACCACTCCCCTCCCCTACAGGGAGCCCCTTGCTCACTTGTTTTCCAGTGTAGTTTTCTTTCTTTCTTTCTTTCTTTCTTTCTTTCTTTCTTTCTTTCTTTCTTTCTTTCTTTCTTTCTTTCTTTCTTTCTTTCTTTCTTTCGGCCGTGAAAATAAGAGTTTGGAGCTTGGCTTTTGTGTGTGGATGTGTTTCTGCCTTCCAGATCCCAGAAACAGGGAAAGAGGGCTGGGGAGAAGGCAGAAGAGGATGCTCAGGGCAAACTCTCCCCAAGAGCAGATTATAAACTGATAGGAGCTGAAGTCGAGAAGGGAGACATAATGAGCTAGCTTCGTTTCCTCCTCTCCTGCCAGCTTCCAAGGAGGTCTCGGGTTTTAATGAATCATTGATTTCTCGCTTCCGTTGCTGAAGTAAAAAGTTCACACTTTGGCCCTCTCTGTCTTTTTAAGCTCAGGAAGATTTATCGTCACCCTTAAACATCGCCTCTCTCTTGGCGCAAATGAAATCAGGGACCCAAGTTACTGATTTCTAATTGGTAACACGAGTCGTTTACAGAATCACGCATGGACTTCAAAGCCTATGCACTTTCCTGAGATCGCAGATTTTATCACACAATTTGACCAAATCCCCTGCTGCCTGTTTTTTCCCTCTATGCAATTTCCTTTGCATTTTACCATAAAGAGGAGGTCCCCGCCCATCTTCAGACTTAATGTTTAAAGGGCTCTACTTTACAATGCAGCTTCACTACCTAACCAGTCTTCCACAAACAGTCTTGAGCACACCAACCCCCAACTCTACCTCTGCTCTCAGAAACAAGCTTTCAACCCAAACTCAGACAGAAGTCAGGACAAGACCAGGAAGCTATTGCCCTGAACCAAAAGGCACAAAGAAGGAAATACTGTAATAACCCACTCCTACCTGAGTATGCTACAGTTCTGAGTCCCAGGAGATCATTTCCTTAAGGAAATAGCTAAACTAGGGTACGACTGGCTAGGATCGGGTGAACATATATTACTCTGTTGTGGGAGTCAGTTAGACATCTGTGTTCTGGCTAAGCAAAACAAATGGTCAATATCAGACGGTGGTGATTTCACATGATTCAACCTAAATGGCTGAGTAGGATGCAGACGTTTCAAGGTAAACTTGAGCCTTAGCAAATGGCACAGTGACTCCGAAGGAATTTGCAAAAGGAGCTTGCACACAGAAGTCAGGAACCATGTCGTGCGCACTGGGTTCCAGTCTTCATTGGAAGCTGAAGAAAGCCAATTACAATTTAAAAAGCTCCAGAGATAGAGGTTGTTAATGATTCCCCAAATACATTTTTGTGATTTGAAGAATGGCTTGGACGCATGCTCTTCATTATTCTGTGTGTTCCCTGCCTTTGAGATAGAACTACTTAATACCAGAATCGGGATTTTTAATTGCATTATTTATAACTCACTGCGGTGGTCATTCGAAAGATTTCGACAATGTGACGGACATCACAGCAGATTTCTAACTTTAATATGATTAGCTGATTTCTGTAGCTATTTAATTGAAAAGTTAAGCAAATAAAGAGCCTGCGTCAGACAAGTCTTGCTTCTTTAATTAAAGCATGGATATTCAAAAATGAGCCCACGGTGCTAATTTCAATTTCCTACTTCACAGTTTTATACCTGAGCAGGCAGACAAGTGGAGTAGACAGTTTCTAAGGGATTTAAGTCACATGCCCAAAGAAAGAATTCACAAGTTTGAATTGACAACTCATTGAAATTACATTTAAGAAATATGTTTGATGGAACCATACAATAAAGATTCTTTTATGAAAAATTATGAAATACAGGAAGTAATTAGTTTGGGGTTTTCTTTACACTGGACACCAACATTACCCATGCCAACTTGAGTGGTTTTTTTTTTTTTTTTAAATTCATACCAGGCACTCCTTCAGCTTAACACCCCCAATCCTCCCCACAATTACCCTTTCCCCAACACACTAGCACCTTTCTTCTCCAGTCAAAGCTCTTCAGATTTTCTAGCTAAAACTTTGCCTTTGATTCTACCTAAAATGAGCGAAAGGGCATTCTCGAAACGTTCACATTAAAACTTGCCATCAGCAGGTGCAATGTTTGAGAGTCCCAGCGTCCCTTTGCCTCTCGTCTGTACGGCAGGATGGCAGGGAGGGGCATTTACTAAACTGCCCAAAGGAAAAGCTGACATAGCTTTTTAGATTATATCTCATTCTTTTTCTTCTCTGTACTGCCTTTCTTCTGCAGCACAGTGGAATCCCGAAGTCCCCCCACCACTCTGTATTGTTAAGTCACCTCTTAGCTTAGCCCCAGAAAGCATGAGAAATGTTCCACAGGAAAGATGCGCTATTTAACGGAATCCAATCTCTCCCAATAGATTCGAATCACTAACATAAATGTATGAATGTAGATTATATCTCTGTAATGAGGCCTGAATCATTCTCAGTTACTTCAAAGGACTGAAATTCTACCTTCCTTTTTTTTTTTTTTTTTTTTTTTTTAGCTGCAATAATCAGGTCTTAATGGGCTCCTTTATTAATTGTTTCTCTGTTAAGACTGAAAGGGCAGAACAAGCTTCAGATTAGAATGGTACCCACTATTCTAAAAGGCTGTCTGTCTCATTCATCCGATCCTTGCAGGGCGTGCTCTGTTTCTATGGCCTAAGCATATCCAGTGATATTAGTCTAAATCTTTATTGAAAGAAAGAGAGGTAAGCTGTTGTTAAATGAGATGATTTGAAGAGTTATGAACTTTTAAAAGCAAGCTTGTGAGAAGAAAGCATGAAAGACCTCTCCAATGTGGTGCTTCTGTGGAAAAGAGGCCCCGTGAGGACCTTCTTCCAGATAACTCAGTAGCTATTCTCTCTGAGCAGTTTATATATGAGACGTGTCTTTTCCTGGGCTCTTTATGTGGTTCAGCACTGTCTGTGGTTCGGTTACAAGGTGCGTGTTCTATTATATGAGATGGCATTGACAGTGTCAGTAAGCTGCTTCAAGTAATGCTAAATCAGGTCAAAAGTCAGCCAGGCTGTTTGACAATTACATGTGCATGCAGGCTTTGCTTTTTTTAAGCCTATGGTGCAGCACATAGGAACCTGTGCCTGTTTTCTAATTCACTTACAGGAAATGTCAGTAGGAAGGCATTGTTTTCTCCTTGTTCCCTTCCGAAGCCACAGCTGGAAAGGCTGGTCACAATCAACCATGTTTGAGCAAAGTACAGAAGCAGTAGTTTATAAGAGCTTTGAATGAAATACAGGGTTTTTAGCTCTCAGAGAGTAGGGATTCAACCCTTGCAAACCAGTCGGAAATCTGACAATAGGAACCGAGCATCCCTCATTGAAATAACCAGGACCAGAACAGGACCAGAAGTCTTTTAGTTTTCAGAGTCCTTGATCTTTTTAAACATTTGCATATACACGGGAGGTCACAAAGAGTCTGAATCCAAGTCTAAGAGTGAAACTTACATATGCCATTGCTTCTCGGCCTTTCGGCTAAAATCAAGTGTAGTATCTGTTCAAATATATATGCCATGCTTATAGTCTAAAGGACTTTTCTATTTTAGGAAATTGAGGGTGGGGTAAGAGTGTTTGCTATGTAAGCATGGGTGTCTGAGTTTGAATCCCTGGCATCTATACACAGGCAAAGAAAGCTATTGCTTTGGACACTAGCAATCCTGGTGCTGTGGACTTGGCCTGTAAGAGAATGAGGTAGAGTTAGAGACCACAGGACAAGTCTTTCCCTGGCCTATGGACAGCTCGCTAGACACTGCACACATACAGCCCACTCACACGTTCATGCATGAGCACACACAAACCAGATTGATTACTTATTTTAGTTCGTGTCTGAAAGTTTCAATTGCAACATAGCTTTGGACGTCAGATTTGGAAATTTCCTTCTGTGGTGTCATGGTGACCCTCGCAAAGTTTGGATGGTTGAAATATCTCTTGGACTTTTCTAAAGTAAGAATGATCAGCCTGAAACTGAATGCAACTCTTGTGCACTTTATAGAATGGCTGGAGCTCCTAAGAATGACAGACCAGTTAGGAGTGCCAGCCACAGGCCTTACATGTGACCCTAGGGCTTGACACACCCATATACCTGTTTTCTTCTTCTTCCTCCTTTCTCTGATTTCTCCTTATCATCTCAGACTCACTCCAATAGGTCTGGGTTACCAGAAGGGAAGAGATAAGGAATCTTAGGAGGCTTTAGTTATGGAAAACCAGCATATCTTTGCTACAATTGATTAGCTAGAGAGAAGCAATAAAATGGCTCTGTGTTGAAATATTAACTATCACTTGATTAGGCAAAATAAAGTAAGGGTTTTTGTGGTTTGGGTAAAGCAGACTCTTTCAAATGAAATGAACACATTTAAAAGTAACTTACGCCGTCTATTTTCAGGCTACTCATAGGTTCTTTAGGATTTAATAAGTTTTTAAGTTGCTCCCTCAAGTAATTAATGATACTAGTTAGAAAAGTAATCTACTAATTTGAGTTAATTCTTTATACCATCATGTTAAATTTTCCTACAACAGAGTGGTTCTTCAAAGCATATACAATTCATATAGATTTTTTTTTTAAGTTTGGAAATATGGTGAATTTTCTCTACTCTTGTTTTCAATGATTCAATGATCAACTCTTGAAATGGGAATGTGGCTAAGGTAGAAAGGAATAGGATCTTTGTAAGAAAAGTATTTATATTGGAATATTGGAAATACACTCACACAAATCAGCACAATTCCAGAAAGCTGAGCTCTATATCTTGAAACTAAACACAGTGAACATATTTTCACAAAGTTACTATCACCTCTGTGATGCTGACAGACAGCCTTCCCTTGACAAAGTTGTGAGATCTTTGAAGAGCTTTGGTGTTTCCTGCTCTCCCTTTGCAGACCTGTGTCTTCTACCAAGTCAAGGTCTCTACTTCTCAGTTGTGTGACACTTGTAATACTTTTTTTGTAATATATATATATATATATATATATATATATACACATATATAATTTTGGTTTGTTGACATAAAAATATTTACAGTATGGTCATTTTTAATATATTTTCTTAGTTGGTTTTTAATTCAAGTGATGTTTATTGAATACCTACTGTGTGCCACTAGGCTATAGTAGGCTATTTTTAATATTTTAGATCTAACAAAGAAGATATGGAAATTTAACTCTTAAAGAGTATGCATACATGTATGCATGGGTGAGCCTTTGATTTTTTTTTTTTTTTTTGACTTTGAGTATGGAGAATCTAGAATTTTCTCAGGACCTAGACAGGATTTGGAGAGATTTTGATCCTGTTAATCATTTATTTGTTCCTTCTCTACCAAGGAGCCAAGAAAGTCCGTCACGTCTGCTCTCTGGCTTCATAAAGGGTTAAGATTTGATGATCACCTACTCTGTGATTATGGCACAATTCTTTGATCTAGATTTCTGCTTAGGGTTTAGGTAAAGTCTCTGGCAGAAAAATTTAAAAAAAAAAAGTCTCTGGCAGGCGGCCCTGATGTTCTCTCCTTTCTTTCTGCTTCCAGAATCATGGATAAATAGTCTATGTGTTCTAAATGATTTCATTAACTCTTTTCTGATAAAAATTCTCTAACCTGTTTGCTGTATTCTAATTTTTTTATCAGACTTATTTATTATTCTTTCTTTAAGTGCATTGCTTAGGAGAGAGACTGCTGGAGTATGTACGTACTACATGTGTGCAAGAACCCACGGAGGGCACAAGAACATCCCCTGGAAATAGAATTACAGGAAATTGTGAGCTGCCATGAGAGTTCTGGGAACTGAATAGAATCCTCTGTAAGAGCAATAGGTGTTCTTAACCACTGAGCCATCTCTCCAGGCCCATGTGCCTAGTGTGAAAACATACATCTTGTGAAATTTGTTTTGACCTAGTTTCCACTCTAAGTGTGACAAATATTTTTTCTTCTATTCAATAGAGTTTGGTACAGGAGATGTACTGTCTATGAATCCCTGATAACAGAAAGGCCACTGTGCTGTAGTCAATGCAATCTTTGTTGTGCCCAGTTTTCTTGGATGATTCCTAGGAATTCATTCCCTTCCTTTGCCTGTCCAACTCTGTGTTGACATCTGCACCTCTCCCATGTTCCTTGAGATATGACTAGCATTTGCCTTTGTCAATGGGTAGATCAGCATACACAGGGAGAACTCATGGTACTTCCTCCTATACTTGGTTTTATTTCAGTGTCATGATTGTGGTAGAAATCATGTGTTCTTCCAGATTTGTGCATCTCCTTAAGGACTCTTCCTCCGGGTCTCTACCTATTCATTGAGCCCCTAGAATATTTCCTTCTCTTGCTAGTTAAGCTCAAGGAGTTGTGTAAGTTCCTCTTCATTCCTGGTTTGTCTGCCTTGTACCCTGCTGCTCGCTACAGCTTTGTGAATGGTAACCTGGTTTAAAGTTCTCTTCCTGTGAATCATCTGAGATCAGTCTTGTCTTTGTTAGGACAGACTTTAGACTCTAGACTGGAATACACATCTTCCACAGTAAGCAATCAGTCTGTGATAATGTGTTTTTGTGTTTATTCGAGATTATAAGGTAGTGCAATTTAACACAAAGCCCATTGTAAAACATCTAGTGTTTGCGAGGGGATGTGCTGGATTCTTTGATTGTAGAAGGAGATAATGATAACAGGACATTTGCACTACTGAAATTTATAGTCTACATTTACATTGGGATTGAAGACTACCAATTTTTTTATTTAGCTAATGAATTTTGAGGTCCAAAGAATCAGGTGTTTGATTGTTACAGGCTGGATAAATACTTTCACAAATCATAAAAGGAGCTTAGTAAAGTTGAAATTATGTCTACAAGTGAAATGCTTTTCTCAAAAGCTATAATTAAAACTAGCTTTTATATGGCAATAGGGATTAAAGGAATTACAGGTCATATGTGTGAAATTGTCAAAGAATAAAAAAATTAATTTAAAAATTAGTTTTCTTCCAAGTTAACTATGAAACTTTTAACTATTTCCTAGGGCAAATCTGTACAAATCTCTCAAATAACTGTTTTTGCAAATTAAAGTATTTTATTAACTTCTATTTATAGTTTATTTTAGGAAATTAGGATAGAATTAATTCAGTCATTTTCTGGGACATTATTAGTGTTACTGTTTTCATCTAAAGACAATTATTTTAAAGTGGAGAAGTAGTCACATATAAAATTTAAGGATAGGCTGTTTCATGTGGGAAAACCTCAAGAAGAAATGCACGTGAAGATAACTGTGAAGGTGGCCATTGTCCTTCCGTGAGTTCCGTATGCCCTTTGACTTTCAGGTCTTTTGTACAAACTGAAACAGCGCAGAGCAAACAATGTTCCTCATTTGCTTCTCATCTGACTGTCCTAGGTGATGACGCAGCTTGAGAAGACTGGACTTCCTGCTGTCCTTCAGCCCTTAATTTACAGGTTAAAAAAAGGTGGGTCTGGTAAAGGTGAATGGAATTCCACAGGCTGTCGGGATGGTGACAGTCTTCTTTGTGTATTCCAGATAAGCAAACAGAAAAGATTTCAGCCCTTCCACACACCAAGGACAGAATCACTTCCCGGAGAGCAGAAGATAGCAGACGCCCTTTCCTGGCTCTGAAGTAGGCAGGAAGCAAAAAAAAAAAAAAAAAAAAAAAAAAAAAAAAAAAAACCTCTAACTCAGGTCTTGAGTATGAAAGATGGAATACTTCTCAGCATTTACTTTCTCCGGTGTCTTTAGTAGATGGTGTTGTATGAGTGTAACTAAACTACGTCTACATCAGGGAGATGTTGGTGAGGCCCTTGAATCCCAACTAAGGCCAGCCATTCACAATGGCGGCGGCTTATAACCCATTTCTGCTTAAGAATTTTTCCAATGGCTCCTTGGTGCCTCCAATACCAGATACGAGTCCTTGTTCTACATCCCCGCTACAGTTAGTGGAGGCTAGGATAGTCTGATAGTAAGTTTTTATAAATCTTGTCTTCTGTGTTCCCACTGCACTTAGTAGAAGTTGTGATATTCCAAAAACAAATTTCTATGATGGGAGGAAAAACAGCGTTCCACCTTTCACCAGTGAAATCATGCACATTTATAAGTGAATTGGTGCAGAATCTGTCTAGCTGCTATTTTTTTTTAACTAATTCAACTGTATTTCCTATAGCTAAAAATACATGAGAACTGTTTTATTTCTACTTTTATACTAAAAGCTTATTGTTGAATTTCCCTTATTTATTGCAATTTTTGATGCCCCAGTATGCACACCCAGACACCCCCACCCTCATCCCCACCCACACAGGCTTTCAGTGATCTCTAGCTAGACATCTAGGCCTGCAACACAAGGTAGATGGAAACCAGCCGACAGATCACTAGGTCATGGTAGAAAAACATTAAGGGCTGAAGGGAGAGTTCAATGATAGACTACTAATCTAGCATGGACAAGGCCCTGATTCAATCTTCAACAGCACCAAGAAAGTTTATTTAAAGAAAAACTGCTGAAGATGTAGACAGCTTTCACACCAGCAAGTATCTTAGTCGGGGTTTCTATTCCTGCACAAACATCATGACCAAGAAGCAAGTTGGGGAGGAAAGGGTTTATTCAGCTTACACTTCCATGTTGTTGTTCTAGAACTCAAGCAGGTCAGGGAGCAGGAGCTGATGCAGAGGCCATGGAGGGAAGTTACTTACTGGCTTGCTTCCCCTGGCTTGCTCAGCTTGCCCTCTTATAGAACCCAAGACTACAGCCCAGGGATGGCACCACCCATAATGGGCTGGGTTCTCTCACCTTGATCACTAATTGAGAAAATGCCTTACAGCTGGGTCTCATGGAGGCATTTCCATAACTGGGGCTCCTTTCTCTGTGATAACTTCAGCTTGTGTCAAGTTGACACATAAAACCAGAAAGTACAGTAAGTATTAATATAAACCACATATAACCAACTAGAAATGGCATGGCCTTCTGACACATGTGCAACAAGGCCATACCCCCTAATCTTTCTAAACATTTCCACTGACTAAGGACTAGATACTCAAATTTATAGGAGCCAATGTAGATTCTCTTTTCTTTTTTTCTTTTTCTTTTTTTTTTTTTTTTTCCAGAGCTGGGGACCGAACCCAGGGCCTTGCGCTTCCTAGGCAAGCGCTCTACCACTGAGCTAAATCGCCAACCCCTAGATTCTCTTTTCAATGTTGTTGTTGTTTGTTTGTTTATAGTCAGGGCCTCATGTATTCTGCTGCTCTTGAACTAATCTGCAGTCACGAATGACCTTGAATGTCTCATCCTCCTACATATACCTCCAGTGTGCTGGTGTTGCAGGTCTGTGCCGCCCTGCATGGTGACTGTGGTGCTGGCAAGCTCTCTATCAGCTGAGCTATATCCTTGGCCATTTGCTCTCTGAATTCTTCAACAACAGTGTTCTTACTCCCTCTTTACTTGATTCTCCACTTTTATAAAATTATCTAGTAATTAATTTTAGCAGCACCACATTACACAATTTTGGGACCCACAATTCCTGTGGATTTTTTTGTTTGTTTGTTTGTTTGTTTTGGGCTGTGTGTGAGTGTGTGTGTGTGTGTGTGTGTGTGTGTGTGTGTGTCTAAAGCATCTCCTGGAATTTTGCAATGCAGACGTTTCTGTAGCAGACACGATTGGCTGTCTATCTCAGGCCCATTACTAGCTTTTTCCTCTGTGGTAGCGCCACTGACTTATTTGGAAAGCTCGCTCTCCTTCTCATGCCATTATACTCACTAAGCCAAACATAACACGCCATTGTCTTTACTGGTGATTGGTTTTAGGGTGGACATATGACACAGGTCTGGCATAAGGGAAGGTTTCTGGCAACCTCACTGATAAATAAAAAGACATGTCTGTTTTCTTATGCCAGCCATTGTCACATGCAGATGTGGTCCCTGGATCTGGGGAGAGTTTGTAGCTATAAAGGGAGAAGCCTGGGGGCAAGCTACAGTTAGTGGCCATGTGGCATGGTAAATCTAGGATGAAATACCACAGTTTTCTGGTCTAAAACCCACAGTGACAGAATGACAACACAGAACACTATAAAGTGAGGGGCTATGATACAAGAAGACAGCCAGAGAGTGAGCTCTCCCGTGTCTTCCTTACATGCTAGAGAATTATCTGGCTAAGCACTGAGACGTGTATGTGTGGAAAAGACCTCAGCTCTAGAGGAGAGGACTAGGCTGAGATTGTAGCTAACACAAAGTTGGTGGTGTGAGTTCAGTCAAACTAAAGAGCAATGGGACTACGACTACAAGATAATGTATTATGTGCTACTTACAATGTCCAGAATGCAGCAAAAAGGCTCCCAACATATAAATAATAGAAAACAAAACAAAACAAAAACAAAAACTGTGGAAATAGAAAATGTTTCCGCTGATGAAAAGGGAATTTAAGAGTAATTGCATAATAGTATAACTCACAATATTAGACAGGAGAAAATGCCAATCTGTGGCAGCAATGAAACTAAATGGCAAAGTTTTCCCAACAAGGTAAGAGGCAAAATTTATAGACATATCTTCGTGTAATAACTACTAAACTTCTATAAACAACAGTCCTATGTCTCTTAACGAAATTCAACTTGCTATAGAAAACTTCAGCAGCAGCAAGCTGATGAATTCCAGCACTGGAGAAGAAACAACCCCAGGGTTATATGCTGCAAAATGAAGAATAAGAAGCCTTTCCCAATGTATGTTATGAAGCAAAGAGAAAGCCTAAAAAAGATGTTGCAAAAATATTAAAGACCAATATCTTTTCTCAGTACAAAATGACTTTAGAATTTTCATATGTGGCCAAAAGAGTATACTAAAGAATCACATGAAGTCTATTAAATCTGACTAAGCATATTTTATCCTGGAAATACCTTTGCATTTTCTTTTTTCTCTCTCTCTTTCTATCTTCTTTCCTCCTCTTTTGCCCCACCCCCATACTCTTTCATTACTCTTTTTCAGTCTGCCAATCAAACTCAGGGCCTCCTGTATGTGGAACATTTGTTGCCTGTGGGGAAGGGGAAGTTACTGGGCACGCTTTGAGGTAAGCTTATGATGCACAATCACAGCTTTTGGCTTCAAACACAAAACAACACAGTAACTGTTGTGCCTCCTGGGAACTGAGAGGTCATCCTAAGAAAGAGAGCGTCAAAGAATGGGAGTCCCAGTTTTCCTCTATAAGTTGTAGACCATTATGTGGCTGACCACTGAACATGTATGTGTAGAAGAGACTCCAGTTCTGTCCTCCTCAGCCTGCATGTCATGGCATTTTTTTTAAAAAAAACTGATAACACAGAAGGATACAGTTTTTAGTTTGTGCATAATGAAATATGAAAATATCAATATTTGTAAGTATTGAGTACGTATATTAAAATTGGAAGATTCAAAACCATCTATCTATCCATCTCAAGCAACTTAAATTCAGAGTGAGCAGAGAAAGAAAGAATTAAGACAGAAGAAATGGATAAAAACTAAAGGTGGGGAATCAATAAAGAAAATCAATAGAATCTGAAGGTATATGATTCCATAAAAAGGTTAATGAAATCGAAAAGCCTCTGAACAGCTAAGGATAAAAGGAAAACTGTGTTGTATTAGGAACGGATACTTTAAAAATCTTTAAAGATCCTATGGATATCACAAGGATAGTAAAGGAACATCAAGAGAATTCCTCGCTCATAAATTTGATAATCTATATGAAATTAGTCAGCTCTTTGAATGACATGCATGACCTGTCAAATCTTATGCAAAATCACTAGAACAATAAGAACTGACCTATATCTATTAAAGAAACATAATCAACAACTAATGACATTTCAAAACATAAACTACAAGATCAGATTTGTTCAATGATCAAGGCAAGTCAATATTTTAAAATTGATAAACACAATGTATCATATCTATATCTATTAAAGAAACATAATCAACAACTAATGACATTTCAAAACATAAACTACAAGATCAGATTTGTTCAATGATCAAGGCAAGTCAATATTTTAAAATTGATAAACACAATGTATCATATCTAGAAACGAAGGAAGAAAAAAACCGACATGACAGAACCAATAGATGCAGAAAATGCACAAGTTCTGGACCGATTCATGGTAAATAAATACTCTAATAAAACTAGGGATAGAGCTGAGCTGTAAGCTTGAAAAAGACTAGCACCAAACAGCTACAAATGATATAATGTATTCTGGGGGAAAAAAGTCTGAATTTTCCTCTCAGCATCAGAAACAAGAAACAAGAAGCATTGTCTTCTCTCACCAGTGTTTTCAAACTCTGTACTAGAAGTCATAACTCAGGACAAAAGTAAAATAATTTCAAACATGCTGCAGAAACGTCTGCATTGCAAAATTCCAGGAGATGCTTCACACACACACACACACACACACACACACACACACACACACACGAGCACACACAAGCACACATAAATTGAAGTAGAAAAGCCATTTTTGCACACGTCGTAATCATCTACTTAGATACTAAGCTTCTTTAATAAGTTACTGTACCCAATGTTGTAAGATATAATGTTAGCCTATGAAATTAATGAAATTCTTTCCTAGGAACAACAGACAAGGAGAACTTGAAGTGTAAAAGACAATTTGATTTACATTATCACCCACACAAGTAAGAAATGCAGGCACAGATGTAAGCAGGTGCTTCTAGGCTCTACCTTGTAAAAGGCAGATGACGATTTACCCCACTATAGCTACGGGTTCTGACACAAGATAGCAAAGCAAAACTCAAGGAGGAAGGAATGCAAAAGTCAAGGACTCTGAATTTGTCAACCTATTCTATATTTTTCAGAGCAAACCAATCAAAATGCCCTTCAGAATAATTGTTTGGATAGTCTCATCTTGGTTCTCAAGTTTTTATAGAGAAACAAAACAACCAAACTAAACCAAAAAATGAACAAACAAACAAAAAAACAAAACAAAAAACCAACACCAACACCACCAACAACAAAACCAACAAAAAACCAAGTCCCTAGTAATGTTAGAATTAGAACAGTATTGTATGGGGGAAGAGCTGACAAATGCATCAATATAATAGAATAGAGAATCCAGAAATAGACACACATCAATTTTTTAAAATTATATGTCCATAAGGAATAATACTTGTGGGAAGAAAAAGTAGTCTTTTGCTTAGTGGTGGGGATAAATGATGAAACAGTCACTTTGGAAGAGTTTGGCAGTTTCTTAACAAAAGTAAACATGCTCCTAGCATATAATCCAGCAATCACTCCTGGGAATTGCCCCAAATCAATGGGAAAGTCATGCTCCCACAAAAGGTTCCACATAAATATTTATAGGAACTTTATTCATAATTGCCCAAAGTTGGAAGCAACTAAGATACCCTTCAGTAGGTGAGTGGATAAATAAGCTATTGTGTTCAAATGACGGAATGACACTCAGTTTTAGAAAGACATGAGCTAATAAGCTATGTTGAGCATGGAAAAGACATGATGAATAGGCAGAGATTCTCTGAGTCTGAGGCCAACCATACCTACAGAAAAAGTTCCAGGACAGCCTATGCTGCATAGAGAAACCCTGTCTCAAAAAACAAAAAACAAAAAACAAAAAAAAAAGGTCATACAGCAATCTGGGGGTGACTGATTATTATAGATGTGGCTCTCTGGTACAGGATGAGCTGTGTAAGAATGAAATTTATGAATGGACAAAGGGAATTTTGGACATTAAACCATGAACAGTCATATAAAACAAGTTTGACAACTTAGGCACAATGAGTCAGTTTATCAAAATAAAAGAATGTTGCCTCCTCTTCCACAAATTAGAACATTTGGAAGTTCCTGTATTAAAGAAATTGTATTACCAGTTAACAAACCTTACCCACTACAAAAACTGCAAGGCCAGTGTCCTCAGTGGTGAGTTGTTTCAAGCAGTTTAAAAGATATTCTGATAGTTCTTTACAAATTCTGCTTGAAGTTAATCTACAAAGGACCACTTATTGGCTATGTAAAGACTTAACCCTAGTCTGTCACCCTTCACACAAAGTAAAAGGTGAGGAGTCGTAGACTTAAATGCAGAAGCCCAAACCATTAAATGTTCCGTGAAAAACACAGGAGGACTTCCTCCTGATGCTCAGAAAAAGTATTATTTCTTGGGCTCATCAATAATAACTGTGAAAGAGACCATTTCTGGTTTTCCCAAATTAAAACTTTAGGATTATCGGGACACTAGTTAAAGACACAGAGAGGCTAAACACAGCTATGAAGGATACATAAGCTGTGCCCCTGAAATAGCTGTTACCTAGGTATGGGAAGGAGAGCCACATCTTAACAAGCAAAAGACAACATGATTAAAAACATTAAACCGTTGTGAAAATGTTAAAAGGTGTATTAAAGGATAGCAAACAGAGGCAAAGCTATTTGGTATCATCGGACATGTGAATTACACCTAATACCTCATGCCAGCAAACCTAATGGGATATTTATTTACCTGAAGAGTAAGAGAATCCATTTTAAGGTAAACAGAAATTATTCTGGCTATTGTATGAAGCTCGCCCTGAAGGGAATAAAGTGTAAAGACAGAGAGATCAACTGAAGTCACATGAAAGAAAAAAAGTGAATGGGGCAACCCCAAAGATGTTGGAAAGTGCCATGTCGTTAGTACACATAAAAGTAGGAAGAGTGCTGTGCTGCTGAGTCGTATGTGTGCAAGAGTCAAGGGTGGAACAGCACCAGGCCTTATTTGGGAGAAATATAAAAATTAATTAATTTAAGATACTGAGAAAGAATAGGAGCTGAAGTTATAATATTACTAAGTATATTAGACAGGTAGGGGGAGGGAGGGAGAGAGAAAGAGGGAGAGAGAGAGAGGAGGAGGAGGAGAGAGGAGGAGGAGGAGGAGGAGGAGGAGGAGGAGGAGGAGGAGGAGGAGGAGGAGGAGGAGGAGGAGGAGGAGGAGGAGAGGGGGAATCTCCTGATCTAATTATATATAGATTATATATAGATCATTATAATGAATAAGGGGACCTGGCATTTGATTATTGATCCTGGAAAATCCATGCTGATCTGTCTATGGAGCTTTTAAAATTTGATTTTAGTTGCTCCTAGGTTTGCATTGAAATAGAAAACTGGGCCCTCAGCTACATTTATTTTTACCTTCTTAAATTTAAAAATGTACACATTTACCCAGAAACTCAAGTGTTCTAGGAACACGGACAGCCAGATGTGGTGGCTTACACCTGATTTGCCAGCACTTAGAAAGCTGAAGCAGGAGGACAGCCATAAATTTGAGGACGATTTGTGCTATAGATGGAACTCTTCCCCGCTTAATAAAATTTACTAGGAGAGGAAAGAAATAAAACATTGAAACAAAAGGGCATAGGTACATATTTTAATATAATTTAGTATATTAATTATGTACAAATGTTTATATAAATATGGGCAGAGATATTAAACATAAAAGGTTAGTCACTTAAAATTGTTTGAAACTGTAAGAAAGAACATTATTAATGGTAGAAATAATTTTATTTTCTTCTTTTCATTTATTACACTGTTGCAGTTATGGAAAGAAATGCACTTTGCTTTTGAATACTAAATAAAACTAATATTTTTTTAAGTTCTGGCCTAAATATTTCCTATGTTCAGATCTTACAGGTATATCCGCCATTATGCTCTAGTAGTATTGCTTGATTGCATTAAATTCTACTTAATTTCTATTTGGTTACAAGTCTCAGTAAATGTAATTGAACTTTGTAGGTCATGTCTACTAATGACCTCTTGAAAGTCCTCCAGGTTTTGCATCAGATTTTAAAAGCCTTTTTCCTAAATATCAATAGTATTTATGAAATATTTTTCATTAATGTCATTTTACAATAATCTTACAATAAATTTTCATTTATTTAGTAATTTTAGTTGGAAACATTTTATAATAATATACTTTATTACTGTTTGTGTCAAATTTTTCTTTTAATTATTATTTTAATCTACCTCATGCCACCATCTCCCAATATGTATCACTGAGTTTGTATTCTTTTCATCCTTATAAAGTAAGGACACTCAATGGCCGCTCTAGATCATCTTTTGTTGTTTTATTTCCCTATCACTATATCTCTAATATGATGATGGTGTTGGTTATAATTAAGAAGCAAACTCTCTGATTTCTCATTTTTGTTGTAATTGACAATCATTTTCTCGTGATACTTTTCCTTAATTAATTAATATATTCTTATTTTTAATGTATATTAGGTTTTTTGTTTGCAGATATGTATGTGCCTCACCTGTGTGCTTGATATCTGTGGAGTTTCAAAGGTGTGCACCCGGGGATTGGAATTACAGACAATTGTGAGCCACCCCGTGTTAATTCAGGTTCTCTGCAAGAGCAACAAGTGCTGCCAACCACTGGGCCATCTCTCTGGAAGCCCATAATAGTTCTCTGCATCATTATTTTCTCACAGAAGACTATTCGATCTCATTAAAAGACTTTACTCTAACAGGTCAGAGTTCAGATAGTGAAGTTAGGATCTTTCCAAAGTTTGTATGTTGGTTTCAAAAATTCATTATAATAGTACTTCCGTGGCATTTCAGCAAGTGCTTAAGCCACGGAGGCTCCACCCTCATGAATGAGATTAAAACTGTCATAGAGCTCAGAGATAGGCCTTTGGCCTGTTCTTGCAAGTATGAAGCTAGGAGGGTCCATGCCTGAGGCCAAGTGAATGTTTAGCAGGGACTTTACAGACAACTCAATCTTGGACTTCCCAAGCCACTGAAGTGTGATTAGTACATTTCTACTCCTTAGAAATTACCCCACTCTTTTTTTTTTCCGGTATAAAAGTCCAAACGAATACACTTTCTGATTCAGGATGCCCTCTTCTAAGATCTGTTACATTTTTCCTTTCATCAACCTGTGTGTCTGACACCATGTAAAAGAGGACTACTTGTACCTTCTTGGAAAGAAGGCCAGGTGTTCTCCTGTAGGAGACTTTTAACGATGCTCAGTATAATGCAGTACTCTGAAAGCTATGCTTCTTTTGCTAAGGCAGGATAGCCCTCAGGAATGGCCCATACTCTAAGGTACGCTAGTGAAGTCATGTTGCATCCAGGTTTTGGAACAGGTGGCTTTACCTGAACTTGTATCTTATTTGATTCATTCTCTTCACTCCCTGCTTCTGCATCCACTGTTGTTTTCCCTAGGAGTGCTTCCCTAGAAAATAGCTTTCTGACCCTGGACTCTGACCTCATAGGTAGCAATGAATATCCTAGTAAGAGCACCAGTGGAAGGGGAAGCCCTGGGTCCTGCTAAGACTGAACCCCCAGTGAACTAGATTGTTGGGGGGAGGGCGGCAAGGGGGGGAGGATGGGGAGGGGAACACCCATAAAAAAGGGGAGGGGGAGGGGGATGTTTGCCAGGAAACCGGGAAAGGGAATAACACTAGAAATGTATATAAGAAATACTGAAGTTAATAAAAAAAAAAAAAAAAAAAAAGAAAGAAAGAAAATCGCTTTCAGGGGATTCTTGTACTGGAGATTGTTTCAGGAAAACCCAATCTAAGAATGTTACATGTGAAAAAAATACTTTGTTACTTTAAAATGTTACATTCAAAAACGTTGCTTTTACTTCTAAACTTAGAAGCCGGGGTGTAGTTTGTTTTGAAGAGAAGTTTCTGAGTAACAATTAACTAAACTAGTTCAAAAAGAAATTCACAAATTGGTGTCTTAATAAAATCCTAATTGTATATACATGAATTAACTCATTATTTCATTGGAAATATATTATTGGTCGAAATTCAATTCTATTTGGAAGTTGAATCATTAAAACTTTGGTTAAAAGGGGCCAAGATCTATCAGTATTTTCTGCAGGCTCCACATGCTAGCATAGATTTTACATCCCTAGAAATCTTCTCTGGTAGAATTAAGTTCTTCCAATGCTAAGTTTTAAAAGCCAACTTACTTACTGTCTATCTTGTCCCAAAGCCCTTTAAATATCCCAGCTTGTTTTATCCTCTGCTTCACCTAGAACCATGACAGCACCAGATATGGCATCCTGCTCACTACTCCTCAGTATGCAAGTTCTGACCCATTGTTTTCCCTGTGCTTTCCTGCATCGGGGTTATTTTGGCTATGGTTCTCAGGCTTCTTTGATTTGACAGCACATTTGAACACATTTCTGCAACCTGACCCTTGGCATCTCTCCTTGGAACACACCTTGGTCTTCAGATTCTGGCACTCTCCATTACAGATGCAACCAAGAAATACTTCCACCATATGAGACAGCCCTCAAACCCAGCCAAGGAGGCCAGACAATCCAGCTTTCCTGCAGAGCACTGCGTTGGAGAAGTGCCTCTTACTGACTCGCCCAAATGTCATTACTGAGAAGTGTCTTAAAGACCATGCCTTAGAAACACTGGATTCTTTCCTGTAGTCACAATCCGTTTTTAGGATTAAAATTTTCGTGCAATATATTTTGATCATGTTTTCCCTCTCCCCATATTTCTGTACTTTTAAGGTGAGATTAAAGTTGTATTCAATAGAACCTCATTAAACTCTTAATGATGTGAATAAGAGTCATCCAATCTGCTGAAGAATCTATGGGAAGAAAGAAGGAGGCCTCTAAAGAAGAAGATAATTCTGCCTCCAGATAGACATTAGACTTAAACTAAAATGTCATTCTTTTTCTAGGTCTCCATCCTGCTTGTCTGTCTTGAAGCATTTGGACATGCCCGCTCTCACAGTCACAAATCTCTCCTCTCTGAACAGACACACACACACACACACACACACACACACACACACACACACACACACACACACACACACACACACACACACTGAACTCGTATCCCTAACCTTTCTAAACAAGTGAATGTGTGATCTAAACTAGTATGAGTTCTTTAATAAGTTTTGCCTTTTATATAAGTTTCCAAATTAGTAGCCTATTCTCGACCATTACTGGTTAGCTTTTAAAAAGGCAAAGAAGTCATTTGCCTGTGACATACTCAAAGGCATTTCTCTATAGCAGAGCATTTTAACTTTGGCAGCAATATTACCTAAAGAACTCCGTGAGAATCACATGAGACTATTTTACCCAACTTTGCGGGGAGGAGTCTGAGTTAAACTGTTGTATTTTGCTCTTATTTATCAATCTGCATTGTAACTAGTGATCAGAAGCAGCAATGGAGACTAAAAGTTGCAACATGGCAACCCCTGACCCCAATGATGCTGGCTTGTCTGGTCCACATCATGCTGGCCCAGCTACAGCTTTGTTTTCATGAAACTTGACTGCTCTAAGGTGGGGAGCTATGGGTCTCCCTCCTTTGTGTTCCTACTCAGGTAACATTTTACAAATTGGCATCTTCCTATCAGTCTCTGATAGTTGTTGCGATAATGGTATCTGAATTCTAGACTATAAAATACTATCATCAAGCATGCATTATGACCCTAAGTGGCGGGGATAAGGGAAAAGACATGAAAGTTGGAGATTCCATTTGGTATCTCAGGGATAGTGCACCCCAGTCTGGAAAGTGTTTAAGAAAACACTCGTTGTAAGAATTCCAGAAGATCAGGGAAGAATTTCTTTCATTTTTTAAATGATGGCTTAACTGGGTTCAAATGTATATATTGAAAGGATATTCTTGCCAATACTAATGTACTGTATTAGTTTATAATATCTAAGCTTTTTATTGATGTATCACAAAGTTCTGCAGTTCTGTTCCCACTTCAAATATATCTATGCTCACCATTTTTCATATTTTAGGGAGAAAGAATAGTTTTGGCTTTATAGTTATAACATCTTATTTAAACACTCTAGTAACAATATCCAGAGAACTTAGGTAATTGATTTGAGCAATGATGTCATTTATATTTTATCGTTCAAGTTTTTTTTTTAACTTTAAGTATCACTTTTTGTTGAGATAGAAGTACTATGAAAGATGCAAAACTCATCCCCAATTGGATAACTTCAAAAGAAATACTACCAGGATACAGATTTGAAAAATGAAGTGCTACATGGGTATTATCTGCAGCACTGAACAATTTGGCTTCGATTATTTCCTAGGCTTAAGTTGATCCGAGCAATGAAATATGTGTGGATCCATAGTGAATGACTCTATCAAATTAGACGCTATCTCCTATCTCTTTTGCCATCTATTTCCATCCAACTATCATCTCCCTTGGGGGAGCAGGGGAAATCTATGATTTAGAAGAACCTTATCTTACAAGTAAGTATATCAAGTGAACTTACTTAAAATAGATCAAATGTAAGTCAGGCTTATTCAAAGCAAAAACTTGTCAGTGGTGTCCTACTTTGTTTTGTTTATTATTCTTGGAGAATTTAACACATGTATACAATGTATTTTGATCACATATACTCCTCCACTCCCCAAATTAAATGAGTACAATGAAGGTCATGGTTTTATGATGCTGAAGTAGGAAGTAACGATTGCTCCAAAACAAGACTGTGTCTGTTACTAGTTTATTCCCAATCCACTATGCAAATTAAGTATAACAGAGTTGCGTTTAAATAAAATTACTTTTGTTAATTCTATTGTCTAAGCAAAAATACATTTTTTGGGCATATATAATTATAAGCCTTTCTGCTTAGAGTGTAATGCGACTCGGGAACATTGATAAAATGGCATAATGCAAAAAAGTATAAAATCTTGGATAATGAAGAATCTCAGGGTTCTTCCTTTGAGTGTTTGTTGCCATTTAGCGGTGAATTCAATGGAACGACCTTTTAATTCTCAAAGAGCCCTGGATTCCCTGCAGCTGGAGTTACAGGCAGTTGTGAGTCATCTGACTTGAGTGCTGGGAAAGGAACTTGGATCCCTGCAAGAGCAGCATGCCCTTTAGTCCCTGAGCCATGGCACTACTGTCCAGATACACTAAACATTGTTTGCAGAAGATTTATGTATCCAAAGTGGCTGTGAGACAGATTGATGCATGTTTGTAACAATGTTTGTAACATGGATACAAGCTTGTAACTTGGTACTACCTTCTATCTCTATAGTGACACTTTATTTTGATGGGTGTCCTGGTTGTTCTTAGAGGCTCATCCTTGGTTGTGGTGGTACTAGAAGTGTTTATCAACTTTTAGAAACATTTTGATGCTAACTTCAAATAATCCATGTTATACCGTGTTAAAAGCTATGATAGCTGCTGCATATGGCCCATTTAGTGCAGGGAAATGGGCCAAATAGAACAGTCTTCATTTGGAAAGATTTTCATCGTCCTGGAATTTGATGAGCTAGGCATCTGAGCTCAATCAACAGCAGTCAGGTTTGCTTTGGCTTGCTAATGGCACCAAGTAAATGTTGTGGCTGCAATTCTTGGTATCAGGATTGTTCCTAGATCTAATGTTGGCAAAAGTCCTATCTACCGAGTTTCATGCCAAACGCAAAGCACATGGAATCCTTCAAGGGTTTGTTTCTGCTGTTGTTCGATAATACATATAGGATGACTCATTGGAATTCTGAGACATATTGTGTTGGCTCTCCACTAAATGCATGCTGTTTTGTTTTCCAGCCAATGCCTTCCTTTCATGGTTAAGTATCTCTCAAATGCTATCGTCAGGTTCTGAAACCTCACCATTCTCTTGGCCTCCACTGCTATTATACACCATTCAAAACAAACAAAAATACATAATTCATAAACTAGCAAATAATGCATAATTTACTTATTTAATTATTTACTTATGTTTGAATAGATACTAGGAATATGTATAAAATATGACTCAGAGGTGAAGTCAGTTATTAAGAGTTGGGGACACAACATCTATATGAAATGATGTTCCCTTATGAAGAGTCTTCCAACAATTTGGCTCTAAAACTACATCAGACTTTATCTGTTTAATCATGATGCATTGGTTAGTGAATTTTCTGATCTTTATTAATATTAAAATGGATAATTGAAGCCTCAAAAAGGGAGTGTTTTCTGTCTAGCATTATTTAAAATGTACGCAATCTGTTTGGGATTAAGAAACCGTTTCTATAGTACAGTTATATATTCTAATTTCCTTAAGCTGCAAGTTATTTTTAAAGTATCTGAATAAACACTGATCATTGCAATCCAAATGGGTACAACTTTTCATTACACTACAAGTCATTACTAATAGTTAAATTCATTTGCATAATATGTCCATACATTGGCTCTCCCTTTTCACCAAGCGAAACTCATAGGAAAATAAACAAGCAGGTACATAGTATTTAATGATCAAAGGACTCTAATACAGAGGATAGAGTGCAGCTCAGGCAGATTCCCAGCATTGCACCATGTTCCTCATCAGAGATCAAGACTTTCCAAGGAGTTATTTCCAGGTACAAAGTGATGCAGCAGAATATAAAGATAGAAGCCTGATGCGTGATCCTTTCTGGATTGCTTTCTGGATTGCAACGACGTTCTTTTTCTGTGTATGTAGATTCATTTCAGTATTTTGAAAGGATAATAAAGCCCAGGGTGTATTAGTAGATCAGTGAATTGTTTTCCATTAGAATGAAATGAGAAGAATCTCACACGTGACCATCAGAATACCTTAGGAAGCTTATTCAAAATGTAGTTTCAAGTTTCCAACCATAAAATACTCTATTCTTTTTTTTTCCCATAGAGTAAGGTAGGACCATATTTCTAAAATGCCACAGAGCCAAGGTTGAGAGCTACAAATCATGGTTAATTAAAGGGCATGGTTAATTAAAAAGAGGTAAGAGAGGCATTCTGTTAGTTATTTTTTCAGTGAGCAACTATTTTCTTTGGTCTTTATGTTTTCTTTCTCCTCTTCTATCTTTTCTTCCTTCTCTTCTAGGCAGGATCTTGTAATGTAGCCCATGCTGGATCTGAACATGGAACTTGCATTCCTCTGCCTCAGTCCTCCTAGTGCTAGGATTCCATAAAGTGTGTGATCCATGCTAGTAAATTTAATTTCTGGGTATGTGATGTTGAAGAATGAGAATGAAAATTAGAACTTTACTCATACTACACTCACACTGTAATGGTAAGCTACAGCCCAAGTGCAGAAAACGTTTTCTTAGCATTGGAAAAAATATTTTAAAAGTTAATGAGACACGTTTACATATATGTTGAAACTAATTGAAAGTTAGATCAATGGACTGAAATTGGTGAAGCAGGCATAGCTCACCATCCTTGGATTCTGGGATGCATCAAGGAAGTCTCCTGGTTCACACTGGTTTGTGTCTGATATCAGAGATGATCTCATCAGAAACATATGTTGTCATATCAAGAAAATTCAGTCACTATAACTTTGTGACTTTAACAGGAAAATTGGCCTTGGAATATTGTAGTAGGAGAACAACAGGTAAACTGCTTGTTACACATGTTCAAATACCTAAGTTTGAAACCCCAGAACAACATAAAAACCAGACACAGTAACATTTGCCTAAAATCCAAGCACACCTGTAATAAGACAGAAGACAGATACAGGAGAATCTCTGTATACCAGGCCAGCTATACTAGTGTTTTCAGTAACAAAAACAACAGAGAGACCCATCTTTAAAGAAGACAGACAAGGACTAGCATGAGGTTGTCCTATGAGCTTCATACATGGGCCTTTGCATTCATGTGCCCCAGTCATTGGAACAGTAGTTCTCAACCTTCCAAACGCTGTGACCCTTCCACACATGTTGAACTGAACACAATTAGCGACAAAATTATTTCTGTTCCTGCTCCCTAACTGTAATTTTGCCAGTGTTATAAATTGTAGTGTAAATTATCTAATATGCAGAATATCTGATAGTGACTCCCAAAAAGTTGAGACCCACAGGTTGAGAACTGATGTTCTAGAATGCACGCACACACACACACACACACACACACACACACACATACACCCAAGTACACACACAGAGAGACATACACACACACACACGCCCAAGCACACACACACACACACACACACACACACACATACACCCAAATACACACACACAGAGAGACATATACACACACACATGCCCAAGTACACACACACACACACACACACAGAGAGACAGATACACACACACACACACACAGAGACAGATATACACACACACACACATACACTCAAGTACACACACATAGACATACACACACACATACATGCCCAAGTACACACACACACACACACACACACACAAATGAAAACAAATATGGAAGATAATTCAAATGGCAATTTTGGAAATATTAGTAAGAAGACTATATGCCAACTACAAGTATTAACAGAATTCTGTTCTAAAAGAGCTAAGAGATAAAATAGATATAGAAATAGCTTATTATGCTGAGTATTTACACCCAAAACTATATACAAAACATATAATGTGTGTCTATCAGTTGTGCCTATTTAAAAAACACATCACAGACGATTCTAACGTAGCTGCTGCATAGTGAATCTATGACAAAGCACCTCATCCATGTTGGCTAGATCTGGCTTCCAAAGTTCAGTTTGCAGAGTAATTTGCCATTTTCAGTGGACAGAACTGAATGTAAAAACAGTTAAGCAATGGACTCTTAGAATAAAAGGAGAAAACTGGGCACCTCACTTAGAGTTAAGCAGAGTATCGCCCTTCCAATTTAGGAGAGGATTCTAACAAAGTCAGAGAAGGGGAGCCTAAAGAAACCAACATGGGACCTGGGGAGTCTCCTTTTGCACAGATTTTAGAGACTGGGCTCTCCTAGAAAGGATGAAGATTTCTTTAAAACAATAAAAACACTCCATCCAGGCCTAAGGCCTTTGACTAAAGCATTAACTAAGAAGATAGGAATGTGGCAGCAGGAAACGTTGACTGTGAAAATGTCGCCCATGATGCTTCCGGTACTACCCAAGTGATGAACAACATCTCTTTCTTCAAAGAACTTACCTAGATAAAGCCAATCTTCAGGAGAGCACTGTCTTAGGCACGGTATTATGGACCTTTCATAGATTAAGAACTAGTTTAAAACTTACTGGGGTGGTAGGGGAAACCGGAAAACTATACTAATAAGAAATAGGATAGAAAAGAGACTGAAACTCCGGCTTGTGCTTCATTTAGACTAAAATTGGTCTCATGAATGCTTGAATAAATACTACATGCTAAGATGGACATTTTACATATATTCTCAGAGCCGATGGTTTCATTAAAGACATTTATAATTTCATAAATATCGATATTTTCTTGCTAATTTCTAGATTGAGTCTCAGAGTATGAGTGACATAAAAGGATTGTTTAATATGAGAAATTTACAACCAGCCGGTCTTCAGTGACAGTGAGTGAAACCACTGTTAGATGTTCTGACTAGATAATATAAGTCACCGTCAGGCTCTGCTATGAAATCCAAAGTGTAAGGTTATGCCTTCCACTAGCTGCAAAAGCACACGCCCAGTGACCTCCAACTGGAGAAGGACAAATTATAGAAAACACTTAAAAGCTGTTTGAAGATTTATCCCAAAATACACCCACGTACACACATGCAGGGGTACGTCATAATACCTGTGCCTAGCACAACATTTAAAACCCAACCTATCTTTTCTCCTTATCCCTTCAGGTAGATAATTCTTAAATTATGTTTTTTTTTCAAAGCACACACTCTGATTTTCCTCTATCAATGTAAACTTGGAAGAAAATGTATTTCTTCCCTTATTAATAGTAAACACTGATGAATTCTGATAGATTTCACATACATTTTAATCAAGTATTTTTCCTAAGTTTTAGAGTTTCTACATAAACTACAAGGTGGGCAGCTAAGTTTGAAATCCAGATGCGTAATGCGCATGTATAAAACTGTGTAAAATGGAGGGAGGGAAAACCGCCTTTGTTTTTCTGAAAACCTTTGTTTTTGCGAGCCAGCCTTTATGTTCAGTCTTTTCTACCTGGCAACTCCTTCTCTGTTTATTCATTTACACAGTTTCTGCTTACCGGGGTTCTGTCATAATTGTGTCTAGGCTAGATCTGTCTAGAGAAGGAGCACTTTAGAGAAGCTTCAGGTCCGTTAAGAGCATGTTGAGTTAGAGAACCACTGTTTTCCAGTGAGAGAAAATGATTTACTCTCTTTAAAAGCCATTTTGATCTCCAGTAGGGTCTTCTCCCACACCTATTTTGATGGGAGACAGTAACTTACTGACAGGCAGATTAAGACTTTACAAATACTTTTAGCCATATGTCTAGACTAAGAGTAAAGTAACATTTACCTAGAAGCCATAACACCCCAAAGCTCAAGTCTGTCAATGTGTTGTTATATTTAATCTTACTCAACTCACAGTGACATCAGCCCTGCTATTATAATTCCCATTTCACAGATTAAAAAAAAGTTTGAAGTAAATATAAAGACCTTAATCTCTTGTCCAGAGTCACATCACAGAACCCTGTAGAATCAAGCTTCATGCTTAACTATTTGATTCTTAAATCTCTGCTTTATCTGATATTATTAAACTGGCCCCGTAACAGACAAGAGATCTTTAACAGACTACAGGGAAGAAAAAACTTCCCAACACCATTGTATTTGTTTTCCTTTGCATGGTTGGGATCTGTGTGTCCTTTAAACTGCGGACAGTGCCACCTGTCAGTATTCCCACCCACGGTCACCTCTTGTGCACTAAACATCACTTCCAAGGGCAATCCAAACACTCCATTGCTCTCTGCCCACTCCTTTCATCAAGAATCGCTTGTCAGAAACCTTTCCACAACACCGGGGCCTGCTCTTAATCCTTCCAGCTCCTGACAGCTCCTGTTTTCTGCCTCATCTTGATCTTTAAATCTACCATTCAGCACTTTGGCTTTCAACTAAGATCTAGGTTCTTTCTCCAGCTCCAGGGCCTTTAACTCCTGAGGTAAACAGCGTTCCAGATATGACTTTGCTCTGGCTGTCTTTTCAGGGCCATCTCTAGCCACAATTCCAGGATCCAAGCTTAATGTTAGTTCTAGGAGCAGGAACAAGACCTTCTTTCAGTAAGCAAGCTACGGAACATTCTCTCTGCTGTTTCACTCTGTTCTCTCTCTTCTTTTATCTCCACCAGGCTCTTTCCTTTCATGCTATCAAAAGCAGAATTGATGAGTTCCACATAAACTTATATCTTCATGACATGTAGCATCTATTTACTCTTCCTTTCAAGTTTCTGCTTGAACAAAGTACAAGTTTTCATTGTTATGCTCATGTGTTTCCAGCTACAAATCTTAGTGTTTTACTATCTTGAATTATACTCCAAATGTTGCTGATGATCTGGGCTCTGATTACACAATTCTGGATCCTCCTTTACTCTTTTTTAACTATAAATTCTCTTTTTTTCCCCCCGTACTGCTTGCATAACACGTTTGGTTGTAATGGTTGATGTCTTTCATTACATCCACTTTTATAGTTTTATCTGACAATGTTCTTTCTCTCCCTTAGATTGTGACTTTATAGTACAAATCTGGCAGGCTTCCAGATCGTTCTGTGCTATAGACTCCAGGTGTTCATCAATCTTGTAGAGAAATCCTGGGGAAGCAACCAGATTCTGTTCCGGTACTTTTATTTATTCAGCAAACCCTTCTTCTTCTAGCCCTCAACCTACAAAGTCGCCAACTCTGAAATAGGAACATGGACAAAGCTCCATTATAACACATCTTTAATTTCTTGCTTAGCACTGATAACTTCTCAGAGTGGTTCATCAAATTTCTTGTGCGTATATCCTTTGTGTCCATTCCGTATAAGTGATAATAAGCCAAAGGGATTATTATTGTTTCTTTTTCCACCTCAAATTACCTATATTGACTGGCTACTTAGTTCCCAGTAGATCTCCAAGCCAGTGATTTAGCAGGTTCCCCGTTAATGTTTCATCAACATCAAACAGCCCGTTTGGAGAAGAGAGAACAGATATTCACTGTCCAGTCAAATTCTCTATACAACTACATTTCTTCTTTCTAGGTAGAGTCACTAGTGGTTAACATTTCCTAACTCTGGAAGACTGTCCTAGGAAAGAAACCCAAGTAGCAACCAGGCTGACAGTCTGCCATGAGGCTATATCCCCCAGTCCTCTTATTTCATTTTAAAACTGGTTTTGAGACAGCAGTTCACTCACTAGTCCAAACTGGTCTAGAATTGCTATATAGCTGCAACAAGTCTTCAACGTGTGATCTTCCAACATCAGCTTCTTGTTACCTGAGGTTAAAGGCCTACCTTGTCAGGGCTGACTGGGAAGAAAATACCTCATATGTTTTCTGGAAAGTATACTCTTCCCTCTAAGCCCCAAAGGACTCCTGCAGTGGGCCAGATTTTTGCCCTTCCCATCTTCTTCTTTTATGGAATATTTTCTATTCTTCAATTCCCCTGTGTCATCTCATACCTCTTTATAATCCTGCACTTACCTAGGCTGCTCTTCTTTGTCATCTAAGAGATTGTTTCTACTTTAGTAAGGAATAAAATTCCGTAATTCTGCTCTTCTGGTTCCTCTTGAAGCATCTGTTACCCTGAGATAACCAAGGTAGCATGTGATCTAAGTAACTGGCTTGAGGTCGATGATCCCTGTCTCCTTCAGAAAGCGACACAAGTAGTTTTAGGCTGCAGAAGGCTTCATTCTTGCCATGCTTTACTTCTGTGAGCATTTGAACCCTTCCTAACATTAATATCTAGTCTCTCAAGGGCTAGAGTCCGACATTAGATAGAGTCAAAAACACAGGCAGTGCTTACTAGAGTATCCGAACCCTTCTTGTTTTAGTCTCTATGCTTTGAGGTACCTAGTATATACTTAAATCTCTACTTCACACTGGAAACGTCCTTTAGCTCTTAAAAGTGTGGTGTCTACTTATAAATGAATGAAGCCACTTGGTGGTCAAATTGTACAAACTCTTGATCAAGTCTTCTGCTATTTTAAAAGGGAATTTCACATGCTAGGGTAGGCGACATTGGGCATGCTAAAATCAGTAAATGTTTAATGATTTCAAATCCAGTATACAGTGACATTTTGTTTCTTAGAAATTAGAAAATAGTCACCTATCAAACCTAAAATAATTACAAACATGCTTTAAAAATAAAATATTTTACATAGAGTTCCAGTGCAAAGTAATTTTTCTCTTTCTTTTAGATAGCTTTTGTTGAAAATAAAAAACTGTGAAACTTCATATTATACAGTAAAGCACAGAGGTTGCTGTCCAATGATAGCTCTTCATGGTCAGTATCACATGAGGTACACTTTATGCTGTTTGTTTATAAAGGGAGTGTTATGTACAAACCAGTTTATACCGGATACATGTAATTTGCGAAGCTTTATGTTTATAATCCCCAATACAGCTTCTTCTTTTTTTTTACATGAAAGGAAGCGGAAATTACAAAATACCTACATTTAAATGAAATTAAGAATGTAACACAAACTGAAATTAACAAAGAACTTTTTTTTTTCATCAGTTGTGGTTTTCCAAGAAGAACTGGACTGAATTTAGAGTTCTCTGGATCTTTTGTGACTTAATTTAAAATCTTTTCTGTATTTTAAATGGAATAGATTTCCTCTGACGTGCAAGAAGTAGTTAGGGATGGAAAATTCTAAAGTGTAAGTTCCATGGTTTTACAAAATTGGAAGCGCTTTAAAATTGTCCTAATGGGGACCTCCATGTTTGATCAGTATGGCAGGAGGCGTGGCTCATTGATTCAGTGACACCATTCTAAAATGCAAAAGTCTAGTGCTCCAAATGTGATTATGCGTTTAAGGAGAAGTACCAAGTCTGTCTTTAATTTCTTGTCACTCAAATAGGTCATATATCAAAGTACCTACCTCTCCCACCTCCTGTTCGAACTACCTCCCTACATGTTCTAGCGGTTTTAATAGTGTTCAGTAAGGGTAGCAGTCTCTTTCCATTTGAGAAAGCAGAGTCCTCCATAGATGGATTAACTTGTCTAATCAGATATGGATATATAAGATAGATATTGGTGTGTCTGTTGTTGTGTGGGGGTACTGAGAGTTGTTCATAATAGACTACAATCTCCTCTACATGCCAAAGAGTTCCTGGGAGAGGCTGGCACCAATGCTAGGGCTTATATAAAACAGATCATGATGGTTCTTTGACCATCATTCTCAAGATGAAGTCCTGGCTATATGAGCAAGAGGTGAGAGTCTGGTGGAGAATGAGCCTAAGTGTGTCCTATATTTCCTGCTTAGTATTTCATTATCTTTGCTTTGTACTAAAGAAGCAGTGGTTGCTCTTTTTTGCTTAGACAAAGGAACATTTGAGAGAATTCACCAGAGCGAGTGAAGCTCTCCTCCAGAAGAGCTACACTCCCTGATACCAGGTTTGTGGGGCATCAGAAACTTCGTTGCCTGTTCCTTGATACTCCAAAGCAGATCATGGTAAGAAGGTACTTGAGACAAACTGACATGGTGACTTGTACTCAAGAACACAAGCAGTAGACATCTGAAAATTCACCATGTGCCAGTATGGCCTATGAGTGTCGCAGTATCCTTTTTACAAGTCAGGAACTAAGAATAGTAGTTTCTAGGGAAAGGATAATAGAGAGCTGCTTTGTTCACTGGGGATACTTCTTTTTCTTTATATGGGAGGAATTATATTTCATTTCATTTTTGGTATAGTTGACTCTCTACTTGAGTTTGACTTCTCTATTTGTTTGCCTATGGGACATAAGCAGTAGAATAACATATAACTCTCAATGTGAAGTGTGTAAGATATAACAGCATATAACCATTCTGTGGTTTCTTCTATACTATGCCTGCATTCCTGGAGAGAGACATCCTCTTCTGTACCAATTCAAGAATGAAGGAGTTGGCAGAAAAACATGAAGCTGACCAGTAGCAAAAAAGTAATATAAATTAGATAAAAGTGTTTGTTATGCAAACCACTGTAATATGGACTTCTGTTGTAACTATTGACTCTAGCAAAATCTCAAGAGATTGAGCCACTCATAAAAGTCATTGTTGAGTAATTAGTATGGTTGTTTTCCAAGAGGGCTGATTAAGAATTCCTCAAAGCATAGATTTGAATGCTTGCCCATAGGTGGCAATAATGGCATCCTATCAAGAATATGTATATATATATATATATATATATGTGTGTGTGTGTGTGTGTGTGTGTGTGTGTGTGTGTGTGTGTGCGCACGCGTGCGCGCGCGCGCTGAAAAGGTGGCTTACCCGTTAAGAGCAATTGTTTCTCTAGAAGAGAACCTAGGTTCAGTACTTAGAACTAAAATGGTGGTTCACAACTCTGTGTAACTCTAGTTCCATAGGATTCAATGTTCTCCTCTGACCTCTGCAGACATGAGTCTTCTTGGTGCATAAACATACATGCAGGTGAAACATCCATACACACAAAATATGAATAAAAATTTAAAATACTTTAAAACAATGATACATACATAGCCCATAGGGAGAGAAAGAGTTTATAACAGTATAGGGTTATTATTTTCTTCTGTAATAATCATTTCTTTCATCATCATATAAGTGAAAAAGAGGTAGATCTTCAAGTGGAAAATTACACCAGAAACAAAGGATGAGCAATACAATAACAGTAGTATCAGATGATCGGAATTGAGTCTGAACTCTGAAAGTAGACGGTTTTCTTGGATAGGATTTGAGAATAGAAAACTGTGGTGGCTTGAACTTGATCCTCAGTGGCCAAATTTCTTCACTTTAATGAGAAAGTTGCAACACAAATCTTCCCAAATAATCATTAATAAATGGGAAATAAAGCTCTAAGCTGGGACTGAAGGGGAAATTAAACATTTACTGACTTCCCTCACACAGTATAAGTCTACCACACTTGCCTAGTTTCCTGGTGTCTGAGGAATCTAGAATCTAGAAATCCTCCTAACTCTGCTTGCAAAGCTATTTTGATCATTTGTATCATAATATTATTAATATCTTGAAGGACATTGTTTATGAAAAATGCCATTAATCAAGAAGTAAACTCAACCTTAAGCGATTGATTATTTAAGAGGTCACAATGTGGAGCAAATTGTTAGTTAAAATAGTTTCTTAGAACTGTGGTGGGCCACACCTTTAATCCCAACACCCAGGAGGCAGAGGCAGAGGCAGGCGGAAGTCTATGAATTGGAGGTCAGCTTGGTCTAAGGGAGAATTCCAGAACAACCTAGGGTTACAGAGAGAAACTCTGCCTCCATAAAACAAAACAAAACAAAAAAATCCACGCAGTTGTTTAGACCTCGTATCTCATCATTTGTTTATGTTTTTGCTCTGGAGAACTGTCGGGGTAGTCAGTACCAGAGAGGTCCATAGTAGTTCACAAATAGTTTTTTATTTCAAAATAACTGCATAATTTAGCTGTTATTTTGTCTTTATAAAAAAAAGGGGGGGTTTGATGTATTCTCTCAGCATTATTTGTTTCAGCCACCCAACTGTGCACCAACCATGAATTGTGTGAAGTATTTCTGTGTTCTGTGAGGAACATAAATATTCTTGTCCTTCGAGAAATGAGAGAAATGGATAACGGCACATGAAACTAATAGAGAAACATAAAGGTGAAGAAGAATTTAGCTCTTACAGCACGATGAATCTTTGAACATTTAAACTACTTCCCTAAATAAAACAATTGGCATGCATTCTTTCTTTAGGTTACCAAAATTTTAGTGATGACTTCATACGTTTATATTCCACGTGATTTTTGTTGGTTTTTTTTTCTGTTTTTTTTTTCTTGTTTGTTTTTTTTTTTTTTTTTTTTTTTTTGTTTTACTTTCAAAGTTGATCAATCAGTTGTTTGCCAGCCTTTACTTTCTACATAGATATTAATTGACAGGAAAATGCTGTAATTCAAACAACTATAAATATTTATAGAAACATGAGCCAACAAAAGCATGCTCCCCGTTTATTGTGGCTAATATAATCTTAGACTCACGAAGTACATGACCTTGGACTGACATTTCCTGTAAGGTGGAAAATTTATAAGACACTCCTGTCACCGATAAGATACAAAGTTAAGTGTTTATACACTCTGCTTTGCTGTTGTTGTTGTTGTTGTTACTGTTGTTGTTGTTGTTGAATTTTCTTTAAGCGTGGGCAAACAGCATAGAAATGATAGAGTAGAAAAGAATTTCCTTCTAAAGAGAATACTAAACGATTCTGGGTGGAAACCTAACGTCCCACTTAGACCAGGTCAATCACTTGGCCAAGGGATTGCGCCTAGGAGTGCAGACTCATTTTAAGCCATGACAAAGAGATAGGTAGTGCACTTTTCCTTTAATGATCTGCTACACCGTTTCTTCTCAGAATCCCCACCCCTAGTGAAGTAGCTTTTCAAGGCATAAATTACAACCGTCTACTTTTCTGGATTATTCATAAAAATGTACCTTTTCTTTTTTTCTTCTACTTAATGTTGTTTTTCATTTATTTCCTCATTTTACTTGTGTGAGTGTCTTGACTGCATTTTTACATGTGTATCATGCAAGCCAGATCCACTGGAACTGCAGTTATGAAAGTTTGGGAGCCATCTTGTGAGTGGTGGGAACTAAACCTGGGTTCTCTGTAAGAACAAATGCCCTTCAGCGCTGAGTTAGTGTTCCAGCCTGAAACGTCTATCTCTCTCCCAAGTATGCTTCCCTTCTCACTTTGGATTTCCTTAGTGTCCTGGGCTGCCTTACTCTTTCTCCCAAGCTTCTCTTCCTGCCACATGTCTGTCCTCCATAACACCATAACAGCTTCAGTCTCATGGATTTTTTTTTTTTATTGTCCCTATTTGTCTCCTCCAGAAAACTGTGGAGTATTTACAGCTTGCCTTCCCTGAGCGGGGTAGGAGTGCCTTTTAAATTCTAATAAAAAGTCCTTGAGCTTCCATTTGAGTCCATTTTAAAATTCTTTTATTAATAAAACTGAGGAATCCAAGAGGGGACCCTGATTTCTCCCGTATCATACATAGCCTGGAGACATTAGTTCCAGTCTTTTTTTGTCTCCACATAGCTAATGAATTCAGACATGCTAGCAAGCCTCTATGTTTGTACTTACTGTTTAAAAACTTCATATTTCCCTAGGTAAGCTGGGCTGTACTTTCTGTCTTGAAATTGTATGGCTGAATATTATGGAGTAGTGAAATCCAATATTCAGTAAGGATCCGATTATTTTTGCAGAAAAAGATTTCAGAAAACAGAAATCGAAAAACTTTTGACATCATCGTCACTAATTTCTTTCGAAAGAAAAGATAACTGTCTATTCAGAATTATATGCACTCGTCATCATATACGTTTGCTAAAACGGGTATTTGCGGAATACAAGGAAATACAGTGTTGTACTGGATAACCCAGTCCCGTTTCATTAGACAAAATTGTCTTCTACAGAAATGTATGTGTAGCCAAGAACACTGTGTGGTTATTCAATTTCACTTTAAACTTCAAGTGTGCTCACTGCTGTGAGGGACATTTGCCATCAAGCTCTAAAACAAAGGACTGAGTTGGAAAGACATTTGATAGTGTAAAACTATTTTATTTCCTTGCTTAATGATTTTCTGTTATTAAATGTTCGAATTCTGGCCAACAGGACTTCAAAATATGCTTATTACATGTTCTTTCCCAACCTTGTAAATAAATAGCAACTGAAGAAACATGCCTGAGCGGAGAGAGTGATAACGAAAACGTGGCCTTTTAGCATGACGTAGGAGAATTAAAAGTAATGCCTATGCCAAGGGGAAGAGGTCAGCCTTGAAATCGTACACATACAAGTAGTGTAGAGACCGAGCATGTTGCATTTATGTATTTCAGAATATATGTAACAACGATGGAAGAAATAGAGGCCACAGGTTTGAGAGAAAGCAAGAGGGTAACATGGGAAGGGTTGGTGGAAGGAAAAGGAGCTGGGTCTGTGTGTGGAATGATGCAACTATATTTTAATCCCCCCCAAAATATTTTTTAAGTAATTCATATAACATTTAAGCCCAGTGATGAACAAGAAAACCTTTTTCATGGATGACAAAGAAGGGAATAAAGAAGAAAGACCAGCAGTCTCACCCAACCTGGACCCCTGAGATCTCTCAGACACTGAGCCACCAACCAGGTAGCATACACCAGCTGATATGAGGCCCCTGACACATATACAGCAGAGGACTGCCTGGTCTGGCCTCAGTGAGAGAAGAAGAATCTAACCCTGGAGAGACTTGAGGTCTCCGGGCATGGGAGACCTGGCAGGGTGGGGGAGCAGTGTGGGGACATCCTCTTGGAGATAGGGGAGAAGAATGGGATGAGGAACTGTCTGAGAACAGATCGGGAGGGGAATAATGACAGACTATAAACAAAAGGTTAAAGATCATTTTCAAAAAAAAAATGGCCTTTTGAGGAATAAAGAGACCATGCTGTGCCCATTTACCTATTCAGAATATTAAACTTTCAGTGGTGCCAGGTAAATCACATAAAACCTCTTCTCCTGAAGAATTTGGTGTTGGATGGAGGAATGACCAGGGAGGGAGGGTGGATGAAGGCTAAAACGTGGGAATAGAAACAAGGCAAAGAGGGCGGGATGTGTAAGTGCGGAAGGTGCCACAGGCACAGAGAAGACAGGGATTGTCTCTGACTGTGCAGTAACTCAGAGGTTGAGATGCCATTACTCTAGCATGATGGACCAACTGGAGCTTCCTAGTGAATGGCTATACGGAAGGCCATCACGTATAAACAAATAAAATAATGAAGTGTTATAAACAGGAAGGACCAAGAGAAATAAAAGGAGGGAACTCTACAGGTCCAAGACTCTATTAAAGTTTTCTATTTCACTGAAAGAAATAAAATAGTTTGATTGCCATAGAAAAGAGGTGCAATTGAGTTAAAAAAGAAAAAAAGAGAAAGAAAAGAAAAAAGAAAGAAAGAAACTACCAGTTCCCTTAGTTTGCTAAAGCTGATTTAAAATGAGTACCATAAACTGGGTATATTAAACAGTAGAAAATTTTGCCTTTCTCATCTGGAGACTAGAATGTGAGCTTCAGAAATTTATTTAGGACTGGAGAGATGGCTTAGCGGTTAAGAGCCCTGACTGCTCTTCCAGAGGTGCTGAGTTCAATTCCCGGCAACCACATGGCGGCTCACAACCATCTGTAATGGAACCCGATCTTCCGGTGTGTCTGAAGACAATGACAGTGTACCGTGTACTTACATAAAACAAACAAATAAATCTTTAAAAAAATCTTGACTTAAAAAAAAAAGAAATTTATTTATAAGTTAAGTTTCCTCTGGAGATCCTAAGGAGTAGTCTCCACAGCTTTCCCCTGGCTTTGTTTGGGGTGCTGTTTGTCTATGGATGCACAAACCATCCCTGACTTCACGTTTCCATGCATTCTCCATGAGTTCTGTGTGCATGCCTCTCTGTGGATTGTTCTAATATACAGGAACATAGTCCCAATGCCCAGGGGAGACATTTTGCTCTAATATAAACACATCATACTCATTAACACTTGTAATTACTTCATTTCCAAGTAATTGAATATTCTGGGTAGTTTGGAGAACAATTTAGAAATATGATAACATATTAAATGCTTTTGAAGGTTACCCACATAGTACTGCACTATCATATAGACATACAGAATGCAGACTGATATCAAGGTGCCCAGTCAGGAATGTCTCTGAGTAATCTAAGAAACGCACATGCTTTGCGTGAACAAAAGAGGGAACAGGTTTTAGATATTCAGAAGAGGAAACTTAAGAGCACTGCTCTAGTTTGCTTTTTGTTGTTGAGATAAACACTACAACCCAAATCAACTTGAGGGCAAAGGGTTTACTTCAGCTTGTACTTTGAAATGCATCATAGAGGCCAGGACCTCAGTGCAGGAACCCGAAGGCAACAGCCACATCACAGACCGTGCTGCTTCCTGGTTGGATCAGCTATCTTCTTACGCAGCAGAGGATATACTTGCCCAGGCGTGGTATCTCATACAGGGGCTGGTCTCTCCGACATCAATCAGCAATGTGCCCCTCGCTGATAAAATACCTCACCATCACTTCGAGACAACTCCTCAAGTAAGATTCCTTCTCAGATACGGGTGGGTTTGGGTCAAGGAGCACGTTCGTATAGGCAGTTGAAAGAACTACTAATAAAAAGGAAGGACGGTGGCTCACAAATAGGAAAAAGGAGTTTAGAATGTTTAAGCAAGGACTATATATTGACTTTTCGGATGTGCCACACAGGTACCCAAGCTGGTGAGTCTAAGGCCCTGATTCGACGTCATGTTTTCAAAGGGAAACAATCCAGAGGGGAAGTGGTACTATGAAGAAGGGTGTAAGGAAAATGTCAAGGAAACAGTGATGCTTAAGAATTGCTTCAAGGGAAACAAAGTCATTGTGAACTAGGTAACTAAATCCAGAGGGAGCATTGTCCATCAGAGAGGATGGTTAAGTTTTAAAGGAAAAGCATTGTTAGTAATAGGAAGATGTGGCCCCTAACTCAGCCCTTGCAGTCAGTCCCTGTAACTGAAAAACGCCCTTGGAAATCATTAGTGACTATGGCATGGGCAATTCTGCAATGTAAGATATGCTGCATACGCACTGAAGCTCCTACATGTTAATACTGTCTACTCAGACGAAGCGAAGCTGGTAAGAATAGCAATGATTTAACCGGCGTGGCCAATCCTGTAAGACGCTCCACTCATTGAGACCGTTCTTATGTCCAGCAAGAAACATCATGAGGAATGTGGATTTTATCATCTTCCAATCTGTTTGGTTCTACGTTGGTTCTGTGAGCTGAGAATCTTGGCATGCATGGTAAATTCTTGACTTGCAGAATCAGACTTTCATTTCGGAACATCAGTAGGTAGCTGCTCTGGCGGAAAGGAAGACACCCTGGAGAGACACCTTTATCGCTCAATCTGACTATCAGTTCCCTGAAACAATGGACTCCAAAGAAATAGGATTTCCCCAGGAATCTCATGCTGGGAGAAGGGAATAGCGCCAGCCGGAGGTGGGACTTGTCTCCTGGAGAGATTTCACGGAGTTCTAACAGCTTGTCAGACCACCTTAGAGGATGAGACTGGAGCAGAGACAGTGATGGGAAGGTGGGACTGAGGCTGTTTATTGTGTATCCTTAGCCCTTTATTGAATCTTTCTTCAGAGCCAGAAAGAGGGATGTGAGGGATTCCGGGGATTCTCTTGTCCTTCTTCCTAATGCCACCACATGGAAGAAATCTCTTTTCCACTTCCCACTCTTAATTTGCCCTTTTTAGCCAACTAATTCAGGACTGGTGGATGAACCTGGCTGGGAGCACATGCTATGCCACCCAACTTTGATAACTATTGCTGTTTGCCCCTAAGCATAATTACTAGCTGACTAGATGTTCAACCAAATGAAAGAAAAATGAAGCAAAACCTCTCTTTCCGCATTCGTTAGTGAGTAAATGGGGGTGACTTTATAGAAAGATAGCAGAGAAGCCTTCAATGAGGGTCTGCATCCAGATATAGAACAAATTCTCCTCTCTGACATCTTTTTTTTTTTTCCCCGTGTCAAGCCAGGGGAGGAAGAGAGGAAGAGAGAGAAAGAGAGGGAGAGAGAGAAAGAGAGAGAGTGAGTGGAAGAGCAGAAGGAAGAATGAGAGTGAGGAGGAAGAAGAGTGAGAGACTCCTGTAGCTTTATTCACCACTTATATCCTCTCTGACATCTTAAATTTGTATGTTAACTTGAAAACTTAATTCCTGCCTGTGAACATATCCCATTTATTTTACAAATGGTAGTGCCTAGCAGGTCTTTACTGGTATCAGAGAGACATCAACAAACAACTTTGGACACAGAAAATGAAATGAAAGTCAAGCTAGGGGTGGAGGTAAAAGCCACAAAACAAGTGAAGCAAATGGTGTTGTTCCCAAAGTTCATTTCCTTCTGACTGTATTGTTGACGGGGGTTGGGAGGATGGGGGATGGAGTTGTCACTAACAATATTCACCTATGCGACATCCGGAAGTGTCTCTCAAGTTACCAGTCTGTTAGCACCAGCACACCCAGAAGAGCAAAGCAAATGGTGCTCCTCATTACCACACCCTTTCCAGAGCCTTGGAACTGGAAAACTAAATAGGAACTCAAAATGGATTGCTGTCTTTGTTACAGATTAAAAGCATACGGGAGTTAATCACTCAGGGATAGCTTAATCCCAGAGGCAAGAACACGGACAGCATGATCTCAGAGGAGTGTGCTCTGCCATCATCATCCTGAGATGGTGGTGGATTCTCTAAAAGGGATAAACAATAGACTACTGAATATTCATAAGCAGAATTTATGTAATGTTGAAAGTGAGCTTTAAATTAATTTCCTTAAAAGAAATATCTGAATGGCGGTTGGTAAGGAAAAGAGCAAAGATCTAGAGGTCATATTATAGAGTTTATACTTATTAAGAAGTAAGGAGTGAGAGAATGAATGAGGAATTCTGAGTATGGAAAAATGTTATAATGGTGTTCCTATGGGGACAATTGGGATCAAATAAGCAGAATATATTAAAACCATGAGGGTAGCAAAGGGGAAGAATTTGTTGATGACAAACTATTTAGTCTAACAAAGGGTAAAGAGAAAGAAATCCCAGAGGACTATAAAAAGAAATCATTGATGGACACAATAGCAGCTAAATTCAACACAGACTAGTACCATGGAAAAAAATAACCAGAAGAAAATTAGATACTTTACATATGCCAAACGTTCCTTAACAGCCTGTAACCTTCCCTGCACAAACGTTTAGAGTACATACCTTCTCAGTTTTGCTTTGCAGGGTTTGAGTTCCTGGAGGGAAAGTTAAGATTGAGAATACTCAATGGAAAATTCCAGAAGTAAACAACTGACACTTTGTAGCTACTCTTTAAAACTATGTATCCTATACTTGGTTTGTTTTGTCATTTTTGGTTGTTGCTGATGTTCTCCTGGGCTATTTGATAGATAAAGCTTTATTACAGGTATAAAAATCTCAGATAGAACTTGATAACTGGGCTCAGTGCAGACCTTGGTTGGAGGTGTTACAGGGTCTCTGAGGGTTCCTAGCAAATAGCATGGACTACTGAGTGCTTTTTGTGGTCAATTCTATGAAAGCAACTGCTTTTCAAGTAAACTTGTTGAAAGAATGGATGAAATATTTGTAGAGTAAGTGGGATAAGAGAGGCTATACTAGGGTTTGGTAACATTCTAATAAATTATTTGCGGGTTCCTAGCTTACGAAAAAACTGAAGAAGAAATTTCACACTGATTTACATAATTTCCAAATGAAATGATCTCTCCTATTCTTTTTTTTTTTAACTTGTTCCCAAGGATACATCAACACAAAGAAAGGCTGAGGGAAGAAGCAGAGAAGTGCATGATCTGTAAGAGATGTTTCCCTGGGCATCGCATTTGACAGTTGGAAAAAGACTATGGAAAGAGGAGCATTGTGAGTTCAGTTTCCGCAAATAATACCTTTCCTTCAGTTTAAGACTTACCTAGGCAGTAAACACAAATACAGCTGTCCCTCAAACCACATCCTTCCTGTCCCTCTGTGTGTTCAATGTCCCCACTATTAGCTCGCACAGTTCTGAATAGTCATATAAATGTCTAAGCTAGAGTTAGGTGAGGTGAAGGTCTTCCTGAGACTTAATGCATGGAGAAAGTAGAAAATGCCACAAGATCAGATGTCTGGATATATAGTAGAGGGAGGAGCTCAATGATATGTCTTCATTAAAGAAGCACCTGAAAATATATGTTTAGGCTACAGCATTAAGGATATAAAAAATCAAAGCAAACCTTTTTCATCTCAAAGCGTTGTTATTGAAGTATTATTCAGATACATCAGATACCCAATGTAATCAAACAATAAACAGAAAGTTTGACTCTTAATCTGGGAGATTTTGTCCCTAAGCAAATGGTTCTTTGGTTTGGGCTTGTTCAGGCAGTATGTTATGACAAGAACTGACATGAACAAAGCTGTTCGCCTCATAGGGCCCCTAATGATCTATGACTTTCTAACAGGGTCTACTGCTAAAGAAATTCCAATTTCCTATATTGCTATTCTAGGCAAGCCTGAACTGCACAGTCCTTTAGTTAAGATACAACCTTAATAAACACTGATGATGATGATGATGATGATGATGACTCCGACGACAGCGAACCTGGTGGCAGTGGTGGCAGTGGCAGTGGCAGGGATCTTGTAGACCCTGCCTAACTTAAGTTCAATCAGCTTCAGTAATTGTGTGTGTGGTCAGAGTGGCAGGGGCTACATTTCAATTGACTTATTATCCATTTCAGTTTTCTTTCTTTCTTTCTTTCTTTCTTTCTTTCTTTCTTTCTTTCTTTCTTTTTTTTTTTGTCATTAGGTTGAAGTGTCCTAGAAATCAAAACTGAAACAAATGAAAAAACCCCATGAATAGCAATTTTTTGACCCTTGTTGGAGCTATAAGTTAGCACATGACAGAGTTCCTGACACAAAATATAACTGGACATCAGCTGCAGTAGATTCTTCTCTTGGAATTCTCACACTACAGTGACCCAAGGGCTACCGGCGGCACCAGGCGCTCCAGTCAACGGACTGTTTAGCATCGCACAAATGTACTTTTCAAAATTTGTGTTACTCATCTTGGAACATAATTTTTTTAACTCTTACAGAGGTTTAAAATAAATGAAGGAATAAAGACGTACACATGGGTAAAGGACAAAAAGGACTTGAAGGGACATGCACACTAAACCAGAACTACTCATCTGCAACTCCTGTATCCCTTCCATTATATAAGGGGAAAATTAATAAATCGAAATTGATTATATCCATGCAGAAATCTAGTAAAAATGACTATCCATTCTTTACTCCAAATTCATGGGACTTGTTGTATTTCAGATATGAGAATTTTTGTAATTAATTAATCACATTTAGTTTTATACACAGAATTTAACATGGCATTCCTCCAAACTCAATGTAAGATATTTATAATGTACGGTTTTATGACAACTATTCAAAGTCCCAATCTATGATTTTAACCTTAAATTGAAAAAAAATTAGCATAATTCTCTCAGCCTTTTATGAAAGATGGTCATTAGAAGATGGGGCATTTTAGCCCCATACTGAGAATACAGAATAGCAGATGAAAGGCTCAGAGAAAGACAGAAAAGAGCACAATGATGTTTTTATTTGTGTAAAAACCTATGTGTGTCACCGATACATTCTAGCCCTCCCGGGTAGACCTCCCTGTTTGCTTTCTTCCCCAAGACTGATAAAAGGTGAGACCGTTATTAGGTAACAGTTTGAGGAAGAGAATTAGCATGCTGCCTGAGGAATCTGAGGGGTTAGATAAGAAGAAAATTGCTGAGATATTTATGTTAGCCCATACCCCACGCTCCACAAATTTGTTTCCATAGAACAACAGGAAAAGGTAAAGGAATCCTAAGAATGGCCAGCCACCTCTATAGAAAAATGCCTGCTTCTAATCCTCAGGATTTCAAAACATTAGGAGAATTTTGCCAACATGTCTCAGCAGATCTAGAGAACGGCAGTGGAAGAAAGGCAGAAGACAGATCAGAAGAAATGATCCTCGTGATATAAGGAATTGAGTGCAGCTCCCTTAATGCCGGGATTAGAAGGTTCTCTCCATTCAGAGCTTGCATCTGAGGAACAATAAGGTTCGGTGATTGGAATTTTGAACCATTGGAAGATGCTCACACAACTTCTCATTATTTTGGTTTTCAAGTCTCAAAACCAAACGGCTATAATTCAAAGCCAGCTTAAGTCTTCAAATTAACATTTGCTACCAATTAGTTCATAACGAGTGTTTGTCTGAAACATTTAATGACCATAAGAAATCTTTCAAAACTGAAGAACTTTTATGTTTGAGACTTATGTTACCCTGCCCAACTTCTTATTGGAAAAAGTTTGATCACCCAAAGAGTTCATAAGGTTTTGTTTTTTTTTTTTTTTAACAAGAAGAGTTGGCCCTCAATCAGGACGACAGGGCCCTTGCCCCGCTTCAGCATCAGGCATAGGAAATCCTTCAAACAAAGCATAGATCTCAATTGCTTGTTTTGTATTTAAACCTCACACTAATCCCATTGCCTTCAATAGAAAGCCCTTGTATGGCCGGAGTGTAGAAGACCATTCATAGAGCCACTGAGGAAAGGAAGTGCCTCTCGTCCTTAAATCCAGTTTTCTTAATTTTTTTTTTTTTTTGGTCTAATTAGTACCTCAAAGAATCCTTCCTAACTTTATTGGGAACACTTCTAAAGTTTCACTATTAAAAGCACTGTTTACTTAAAGTTTTTCTGTTCTTGGTTAATTTTTTTTTTTTTTTTTTAATCACAAATGAGTACTTTTATTGAATGCTAGATAGCACACTTTTACAAGGTTGTAGGACTTTTTTTTCCATCTAATTCTGCCCATGGATCTTACCCTAATGGCTACTCTAAATTGGAATCATCCTTACATTATTTGGGAAGCTCATTTGATCATGATATTGTTTTTCAAAATATACTTAAATTTTATACAATACTATCTTGTTTAGAATTTTCACACCGAAGTTAACATTTAATTCTCCTTTGAATATTATTTCTGTTACTCCACAAACCAAATTGAACTACCCTTTTTTAAAATTTTCCAGTGCTATATTCAAAATTATAAGCATGACATTAGTTGCAGAATTACCTCATATTTTTTACCAGTAATCAAATTCTCTTTATCATACACAATATCTATTTGCCCTTATTAATTTATCTCTTAATCAGCATTTTTAAAAATGTGTTTTTCGGTTTTCTAAAAGGTCGTAATAGAAAATAATCTCATATTCCTTTGTACTCTCCCTCATGATTTCCGCCCTCACTTTCTTCTTATTGCTTGTGAGTTCAGTTTGCCTGTTCTAAATTTGGAGTTGAGTGTGACATCATTATTTTTCTTTCCCCAAATATATTGATTTAAATCCATAAACATTTTGAAGTTTTGATACCTTCAGAGTCATTTTGTAGATGGTCTTTTGAAAGATAGTAATTTTTATATGTCCTGTTTCAAAGTCATTTTGCTAACTGCCTCAAGGCCCACCATTACTGTAGCTTCTTAGCTGTTTGTTATACCTAACTTTGCATAATGTTTTAATTCTATTTTTTTGTGGCACTAGTCTAACAAGCAAGTATTCCTTTTATTATTTCTTAGATCCCTGCTGGTTATTGGCTTATCCTGACAGACAGGACTTTGTGGTGGAGGCCAGTGGGTAGGGAGGAAAGGGGGTGGGGCAGCTCTTCCTGAGCAGCCGGCTTTGTGCTCTCCTTATCTGGCCGATAGTCAAAGCTAACGTGAGATTCTGGATCTCCCATGCGGCTGACAAGGAATTCTTCCTTCTGGTTTTATGGGACCTCCCACAGCTTTTGCCTTTACCGGTAATCTGGACCACACCAAACATAGTATTGTAGTCCTTTTGTCCCCCCTTTCAGATAGTTTTCTGGGGTAAGAGTTAAAATGGCCACAGCCCTAAGGTATCCATGTGATCCATACGTGCTCCATGGGATATATTCGTACGATCTAGACCTGTAAAAAGCTGTTTTAGGACACTCCAGTGCAGGGCAGCAGTGGACTCCCTACCAGTGACTGTCAAGTTAGCAACTCTGAGATGTGCCGAGCAGATCGCTTAACCCAATGTGGGCCAATGTGTTTGGTGTCTTAGTGAAGACAGAGACTTCTAGTCTTAAGGGGATAAGGTTATGGTATCCTACATCACCGAAACATTGCAAACCTCATCCCATAGCATACACTGAAGGAGTTAGAATGCTCAGCGCTGCTTTTCTAAGAACATTCTCCTCAGACTGCTCCCTACCCAAGCCTGGACCACTGCTGCTTACTATGAATGTACATGTATTCAGACTTGTATGTGCCATTGTACGTTCATTTATTCATTGGCTTAGTTTTTCTATACATGCCAAATCATGCTAATATTTCTTCTAACCCTTTGTTTCTTGTCCTTGTTCTGAAGTTGTGCATATCAGTTCCTTTCTGTTAAAGGTTTTCTCAAAATAACTAAGATATGTAAATATACATAACTTTATATTTTTCCCAAAAGCTTAAAAATGATAGGTACTTTTATCATTCCCTATCAAATAAAAGAGAGAATGATTTATTCTCTTTGATGTCTTTCATATTGTTCTTATACCTTGCATTTTAAATGTAAATTTTTGTATTTAAAACCTAAATTTTTGACTTTTTAGGAAGGTTAGTATTTGTTTTAATTAATATGTCATCAAGAATTTTCAGCAGTAAATTGTGCTACTAAGTCATTTCCTGGGATCTGGAAACGCACTGTCAAATAAGATGTCTTTCTGCCACTTATCCTTATCCATTATTCATTGTCCTGGTTCCTTTGCTCACTCTTATTTCTTGAAATTCATTTTTTCTATGTAAAATTCTTTCATGCTGAAAATATTTTATTTTTAATATTTATCTCAAGAATACTCTTTATCAATAAACCTTTATTCTTTATTTATCTCAAATAACCATTGCCTTACCATGTTTTATATGCATTTAAGAAGCCATATTACATATTTCAGGCAAAGGTCAGTAAAGTACTTTAAATAGACTGTCAATTAGAAAATAAAATAGGACCTATCACACAGAATTGACCTTATGAAGTAATCTGAAAGTATATTTTAAATAGATCTAACTTTAGTTAGAATTCCTAAAGAATTTCCAAAAACGAAACAAAACAAAAAATAAAAACTAAGCATGGCCAAAGATAGGGCCACCATGATAGTTCAATGGATAGGAAGTTTTCATTACGAGTGAAGGCCAGAGGTAATTTCTGAAACCCACCTAGTAGGAGAAGAGATCTGAAGAATTGCTAAGTTAAGGTACTGTAAGCATACAATAACAATTATTGTTCTTCTTTTAAAAAGTATTGAGAGAATGAGGATGTAGCTCAGGGATCAAATACTTTCCTGACAGGTACAAGACACTTTGGTCTGCAGCATCACTGAATAAATAAGTAATGTAAAACAAAGACTCAGATAAATGTTCACGTTGCTCTAATTTTAGTCTCATGCCCTTTTCCTATTTATCAAAGTACTATTGAACATAAATATGCTATGTAAAAATAACATAACATGCAATAAAACTGCTCGAAGCTTCCTTATGTCTTTTTCATACGATAGTTTAATTCTGTTATAATATTTCTGTTATATCATAGAAGATATAAGCAGCTTTATTTTTTTCTTACATGTGATTTCTCTGTCTTGTGTGCCATCTATACTGCTCTCTATCACTTAAGTGGACATCAGTCCTCAGCAGTGTGCTGTCAGGTAGGTTTGCCTTTGAGTCCGCATCGTATCAGATATCTATGCAGATTGAGATAGATGTGAGGTTACCAGGTTTAATTCACGGATGGTTAGGTCTATGAGAAATCTGACACATACTAGAGTAGAATGTTATGCGGTATTACAGGCTGAGTTGGTTTAATTGAATGTGAACTTGGCACTGTAGTGAGATGTTCATAGGGATGGTAAACTATTACTGCTTGCTTTGCTTGTGCAGGTCTCTGGAGAAAGACCAGCACGTGAGTTGGAGTCAAGATGATTTTCCTCATTGTGTGTAGGCATCCTCCGATCCCCCAAAGGCACTGAGAACAAGAAAGCTGACTAAGGGAAAGTCATGTCTTAAAAATTTGGATCTAGACTTGATTGAACTGTATCTCCACCTGTCTAGTTTGCACACTGAGGGAGTACTTATCTTCATCAGCACACGAGTTAGTGTCTTTTCTAAGTTTACTTTATTATGTATTTATGTATTTATTTATGTATTTATTTATGTATTTATGTATTTATTTATTTTTATGTATGTGTGCTCTGCTGCATGTACACCTGCACACCAGAAGAGGGCATCAGATCCCTTCGTAGATGGTCTTGAGCCACCATGTGGGTGCTGGAAATCGAACTCAGAACCCCTGAAAGAGCAGCCAGAGTGCTCTTAACTTCTCAGTCATCTCCTGAGCTAATTTCTTAAAAAGAAAATATTTCCCATGATAAATCCGTGTATGTCCCATTGATTCAGTCTCTCTAGAGGACCCTGACTTATACAAAGGCCTTTAGTAGTGACTTAAGAGGCTAAGAACAGTATCTGGGCTGTGTGCCCGGACTGTTATCATTTATATTCAAATCTTACATCTCACCAGAGCATACCCACCAGCTGTATAATTTGGGGGAAATGACTCAGTCTTTCTATGTATTATTTTTTTCCCTCATCTTCACAATGGGAAAACAGCAACTATATTTGTCTTGTAGGTTTCACTAGTTAGAGTTTCTGAATCATAACCAGTCCTTCAACAAATTGCTTGTTGTTATCAATATTACTACCTTTACTCTATTTCTAACATTCGATAAAGTAGCTTAGTGTTTACCTCCTGTATCTCTTAAGCAGATATTATGCAGAGAATGCTGGATGGTAGTTCCTGTTTCAATACATATTGGCTTTAAAAAAAAAAAAAAAAAAGCTTTCCCAATGATCCTTGAGCCTTAGGTTGTATTGCAGAGATAATCCACTGGGCCTGAATTCCGAAATCCTGCGATTGGACTTGATTGCTTATGGCTTTTATGATGTTCTGGGTCCGCTGCAGATAGAAGTTTGATTGGGGTGGAGTAAGGACGTCACTGATCTGTGGGCATACCTACACAGTCTCCGAATGCAAGCGGCAAACTTGGCCACGCCCACAAGTTCAGCGCCACCCTTTACCCTAGCACGGTCTTACAGGCAGGACAGATTGGAGGAGGAAGATTCTGTGGCTGGGTTGTTGTCTCAATCCTTCTACTGGAAGCCATGTCTGCTTACAGAAGATGGGTGATTCGGCCTTCCTATTCCCCGTTACTAGGAGTCTTTGTTAGGGTCACCTTTGTAGATCCCAAGGAGTTTCCACTGCACTGCGTTTCTACCTTACCCTCTTGAAATGCACCCTTACCCCAGTTCCAGTTGTCTTTCCTAGTACTCTGTCCCTCCACCCCTACCCCCACCCCCGACTTGATTCCCCCTGTTCCCATCCCCATCTTCTAATATATCCTTGAAATCTATTTTATTTTCCCTTGCCAGGGAGATCCATATGATCCACCTTGGGCTCTTTTTGTTACTTCGACTTTCTGGGTGAGTCTGTGGATCATAATGTGATTATCCCTAACGTTACAGCTCCCTACACTAATATACACTTATAAGTGAGTACATACCAAGTACGTCTTTCTGGGTCTGAGTTGTTTCCCTCAGGATGGTTTTTTTTGTTTGTTTGTTTGTTTTTTTCTAGTTTCATCCGTCTGCCTGCAGATTCTATAATGTCATATTTTTAACAGCTACATAATACCCCACTGTGCAAATGTACTGAATTTTCTTTTATCCATTTTCCCACTGAGGGGCATCTAAACTGTTTCTAGTTTCTGGTTGCACCATGAGAGGGAGCCCATGTCTGACACTGCCTGGAGGGCCAGAAACCAAAGATTGAATAACCAGAAACCTAGGAAAGAACCAAACACAACTGGCAAAAAAAAAAAAACAAAAAAAAAAAAACAAAAACAAAAAAAAACAAAACAAAACAAAACAAAACAAAACCAAAAAAACAAAAAACAAAAAACCAAATGCCAATGAAATGATTTTAATGATATTTTGGTATACTTAGATCAGAACCCAGCATGATCATCAGTAGAGAGGATTCATCCAGTAATGATGGAAACAAACATAGGTAAACAGTGGAGAGAGCTCAGGGAATTCTGCAGAAGGCAGGGAGGAAGAATTGTCAGAGCCAGGGGGTCAAGGACACCTCAAGAAAACCTACAGAACAGGTTAACCAGGGCCCACAGGCCTTACAGACACTGAAGCCCCAACCAGGGAGCCTGCGTGAGTCGATCTAGATCTTTTGCATATATGTCACAGCTGTGTACCTTGATCTCCATGTGGGACTCCTAATAGTGGGAGCAGGGACTTTCTCTGATTTTTTTTGCCTGCTTATAGACCCTTCCCTCCTATTGGGTTGCCTTGTACAACTTTAATGTGAAGGAGTGTGTCTAGTCTTGTGACAACCTGAAGTGCCATGTTTAGTTGGTATCTGTGGGAGGCCTGCCCTATTCTTATGAGAAATGGAAGAAGAGTGGATCTGGGAGAAAGGAGGTAGAGTGAAGACTCCGAGAGGTGAGGGAGGGGAAACTTCGGTCAGGATGTAATAAACGAGAGAAACATAAATAGATGATATTTTAAAAAGAAAATGTTGAGAGCAGGAGAAATAGTCTTCTCCATGGGACAGCACACAAATTGGTTATCCAATACAGTCATCCCTGAAAACATACATACAGATAAAATTATACCTACTAATCAGGAGCACTTCAGTATTTAGGCATATATGTGACATATATTTATATATGCATATGTTTGTATACCTCAACAACTAATAAAAACTGAGGGTCATACAATTGATGAAGAGCTATGTGGAAAGGTTTGGAAGGGGAAAGGGGAAGGGGAAAATTAGGTAATTAAATGATACTCTCAAAACATAGAAATAAATTGAGAACATACATGCTAGATAGCTCAATGGGCAAAATAGACATTTGCAGTGAAATCCTGGCAAACAGAGTTCAATCCCAGAAGCCTGTATAACTGTGGAAGGCAAACCTCACCAGGACCCTGTGGCTGTCAGAGACACTTGTGTGTGGCATGGTCAAGTGTTGTTCTGCTAAATGGTCATGCTGGCAAACTTCGTTCTAAACACTAATGTTTATACTCACAGATCAGGGCTATGCCAAGCCTTCATCAGAGATGCTCTGACTGGAGCAGGTGGCAGTTAGAGCCGAAGGCAGAATCTGATTAGGCTGCTGAGAAAGTATGCTCGTGGAGCACTGTGCCCCCCTGTGAACTATATTCTTGAAGCGCTCTCTCATTTCCTGCACTGGATGCTACAATAAGCATTCTTATTTATTAAAGATAAATTCCATCAGTGGCAATTTAACTTTATCAAAACTTCAGCACTTTTGCTCTACCATTTTTCCATTTACTTTCCATTCTTTTTGGGGGGCTATTTATTATCTTGCAGATTACATGTAACATTGTTTAAAGCATGGAAAAATGCCGCGTTACAATGTTTACATTAAAAGGAACTAAGGTTTAAAAAAAAAAATAAAAAGTGTGTGTGCTTGAAACTTGTTTCCAGTCACATTTAGTATTATTCCAACATTTCTTCTTCTGTTCATTGTTTTGCTCTCTACTTTTGGAGGATTGAAAATAAAATAACTTTTTGATTAGTTTTGAAAAGTAGTGCTTTGAGGGTAAGGAATTCACGTTTTGCAATTTTCCTCTTTATCTTTTTCAACATTCCATTTTGCTCCTCGGCATCCATTGTTTCTGAGGTCAAGTCAGCAGCTAATTGCGTTATATTCCTCTCTTCCTGAAACTCACATTAGACATATGTTGGTACATTTGATTCCTGTATTCTATAGATTTATTAATTTTACACCCTTAAGCTCATCCTTCTTCCTTATTTTTCCTGCCACTGTGTTTTTAGATCTCACCAAGTGTGTTGTCTCATTACTTAATGTACCAGCCTATTTTCTGTTATCGAAACAGAATAGTCGATGCGGGGTACTTTATAAAGAAAACAAACTTATTTTGTTGGCAGTTTGGAAAACTAAAGGTGCAGCCTCAGGCGGCCTCATCCATTTGTCCTCTGCTGAGGGTTTCGTGGCAGATGACATCACAATGGCAACTGTCTGCACCAAGCGTCACATAATAAGAAGAAAGACATTGAGAACCAGGGCTTAAGTTAGTCTTTGTGTGATAACTCACTTTCAGGAAGTGCTGGTATCCTCAGTGAGCTAATCACCTTCTAACAGAATCCCACCTCTGGAAGGTTCCAACAGCTACTAACGCAGTCCATTAGAGAACAGGAACCCAAACCTCACACCAAAGCCATAGCACTACAGTATTACCATCCAAAACTCCAACTTTCACACGCTCTCTTGGTCTACTGAAATTCTATCATCTTAATTCTTGCTACAATATTTGTCTTAAGTTGTTGGATCATAATTTTTATAGGAATATTATCCATAAGATTTCAATTGCAGCCTTTGTCTGGTAAGTTTAATTTCTGGTCCCAACAAAAGCTGGATGTTTTCATTTCTAAGTGTGACGATAATTCACATTCCTTGTCTTGTTTTTATCTTTCAAAATTTTCGTTGAAGTACTTTACCTATTTGTATATTTATGTATTTATTTATTTACTTATTGAGACAAGATCTCCCTTTTTTGGGGCCAAAGTTGGCTTTCCCTTTTTATTACCTCTTTTATTTTTGAGATTAAGATGTAATATCATTCTCCCTTTTCCTTTCCTCCCTTCAAACTCTACCATATGCCCCTCCTTGCTCTTTTAAAAGTTTATCATTTTTATTAACAGTTGTTACATGATACACACTCACATAAATATATGCATATACATATATATTCCTAGATACAAGCTGTTTAGTCTGTGTGCTGCCACTTCTATGCATGTGTTCAGGGCTGACCATTTGGTATCGGGTGTGTTTTTCCATGGAGAAGAGGATTTCTCCCACTCTCAGCACCCCCTAGCTGCTTGTGGTTCTTCCTTGCTTTGCCTGCACGAATGTCTGTGTACCTTGTGTGCACCTGGCACCCTCATGGGCCAGAAGAGGGAATTGGATCCACTTGGACTGGAGTTACAGATGGCTGCCAGCCACCATGTGGATGCTGGGAACTAAACCCTGGTCTTCTGTGACAGCAGTAATCACTCTAAACTACTAAGCCAGGCTTCCACGCATACCCCCAACCCTTAAGGTTTATGGCCTGGGATTTGACAGAGAAGGGAAAGAAGAGGGAGAGGGAGAGGGCAAAGGGAGAGAAAAGGAGAGGGAAGAAGAGTTTCAAGTATTTTAATCCTCAATTCTTGATGGTCACAGACTCAGTGACATAAGTCTCCTACTGGGCCACTCACTTAAAGTTTCACTGCTGCTACATAAAAACACTCTACTCTAACTCATCATTGTCCATTTTAGCCATTAGGATGCAGGTAAGCCAGTATATCCCAGAAATTACTGCTTTTCTTTGTTGGTGATGTTTCAGATCTTGCTTGGAGCGACCCCAAAGCAAGCAGAGTCTGATTTCCCTTGTGCTGTTGATGTGTTTGCTCAGGGTTTATTCTAATGTCATGCTTTGCTTGGCTGGAGGTCACCCTTGCATCTGTCTCATCCAGAACTGAGATGAGGTCTATACTCAAACAGTCCTAGATAACGTTTCTCTTCTGCTGACAGACCTAGGGGCAGCGAAGCAAGAATCCTCGCTCAGGTAGCCATAAACTGTTTTGCTTTATATTTACTGAGAGGTTATTGTGAATTTCTTTGCAAAATGTGTCATTTTTATTATTTCCTTTATTGTCATTATTATTTTCTATTCAGCCAAATTTTATTTAATTCTTCATTTACACTATCTTTGATTAAATTGCTGGCTAGTCCACTACTGCCCCCTAACTTGACTCATGCTGATAAAGTGGCTTACTTCCAGTTTCTTTCTTTCTAAAATATTTTTAATTTTATTTAATTTTATTTTTAAGGCGATCATATAATCACAAAATTTCTTTCTTTCCCTCCTTCCGAACCTTTCCATAAAATTCAATCCCCACTCTCCTTCAAATTCATGACCTCTTTTTACAGCAATTGTTATTGCACATACATACATGCATTCCTAAATAGAACGTGCTCAGTTCATACAATGCCATGTGTGTGTGCTTTCAGGGCCCGCCATTTGACACTGACACTGGTGTGCTTTTCCAGGGGACGACTATCTCTTCTGGCCCCAGCTTTCCTCGATTCTTTGTGTAGGGTTGAGATGTCTTGGGCTTTTCCAGTCCACTTAGGGATGTTTTTGATGATAGAATTCACTTCTCCATTCCCTCCTTACCTCTCAATCTATGTTTCTACTAACGTTCGACTGCTGTCTATGGTCACGTTATGTAAAAGCCACCAGTTTTGCACGTAGCAGCGTCCCAGGAAAGAAAGCTCCAGAATGTTTGCTCCTGTTAACTAAAGCTCTAGCCCAATAGGTTTTGCAGAGAATTTACAGCAGTCTAAAGTTCAAAATTTTGGCTATGTTAATATGACGATGACTACTACAATAATACAAATAAAACGAAATAATAATATTTGTCTATCCTAAAGTAACTCTTGAAATATGCAAAATATAATCAGAGCCTAAATTTTAAGAGACTTAAAAATATTTGATCGTTGGTCAGATTTTAAAAGTTATTTTTCAAAACATGTTTTACATATGTTTATTATCTATTTGCTTTGTGTAAAATGAGGGCATGTGTATGCGCACATGCCGTGGTGCACATGCAGAAGTCAGGAGAAAACTTGCGGTAGTCATTTCTCTCCTTCTGCCAGGTGGGTCCTGAAGCTGAATTCAGGCTAGACACGTCAGCAGATGCATTCAGCCACCGAGAAGAATTGCTGGCCCTGGTTGTTGTTTTTAAACCAAGTGCCGTAACCTTTCTCCCCTCGGAAGAGTTGGTAATTGGGTCTTCGGGTCTTCTGTAACAAACTGACAATGGAGAGGCTAACAGGAGACGAGATATTAGAGTTAAGTATCTCAAGTACACGGATGACACGGGGTACTCATTAACCCACTGAGATTGCCAAGTGTGTACGGCCTTCTTCATAAGCGAAAAGAACGTCGAGGCTGGGGGCGATTTTAGTAAATGATTTTTTTAGCGGAGACGAAATGAGTCCAAAGAGTAGACATCAAGTAGGGACAAAGGTTCCCTGAAGTTTGGTGTGTGGTGCTTCACTTTCGGGAACCCTTACTATGCGAGGAGATTATAGAGCGGACTCTCTCGTGACCACTGCAGGCTTGTAGAAGAACTGAGTCAGGTAAGAGGCTCTTTCCTGGCTTCTGGGAGAGACTGTTCCAAAAGGGGGAGTCAAAGAGAACTTGGGCCTTCTTTTCTAGTTCAAAGCAGCCGGATCGGATCGTTAAATGTCACACTGGGAGCATTTCTGAGCCCCGCACAGCATCTCCTCAAATAAAATGCTAGCTCTAGATCATTCTTAAGCCGATGACGAAAGAACACTTTATAGGGTGGAGGCAATTTTGAAGGACATGGAAAAAAAATTAGAAATAGTACATAACAGTTGTCAGAGAGCCCTGAGAACGATTAGAGTTTTGGAAGGACTTTTGAACTTGGAGATTTAAGTGACCTAAATTGAATCTTAATTACTCTTCCTCCGGAGTAGACAGTGCCCTCCCAGGTGGGTGGTGGTTCTCTGTAATGAGACAGTAAGGTAAACTGACCGCTCCTTTCAGAAAAACATCCTGTTTTGGTTTTTAGTTGCCCCAGGCAGTGGCAAAGCTCAAGTGGGTAAATTTGTTTCTGAGGGTATTTAATTTGAAAGTTCATTCTCCTTTGACTTTGAACACACACACACACACACACACACACACACACACACACAACTTTCTTCCCATGAGTATCGTGGTGAAGAGAAGGAGAGAACTAACAGATGGTAGAGCTCTCTCAGCATGGATTTAGCCACTTCTGACTGATAGATTTTACACACTGGCCTTTTCCAGCTTCTGAAGCAGAAGAGGTCGGTCCTTCAGGCAGAGCAGAGCTGGCTGGTGGGAGCAGCCTAAACACCACTAAGTGATTCTCTGATGTAAGAGGTATTTCCCTTGAGTACCTACACCACAGTAAGGATTCCACAGTACCTATTTAATGCCTTCCACAGAGGGATGGGCTTTTGGGTGAGCTCGCCGTTTACATCTGTATAAAGCCTTTGCATCAGTTTGGTTCCTTTTGATGTTCTGAGGCCTGCTGCCTCACTCTTAGCAATACAGCTAAGATCTCACCGAGCAGGTAGATAAATTGTAAGCCCTTGCACACTTGTTTACAATGAACGCAGGTACGGTTTCCACAAAATGGCCATTTTAAACTATTTGGCAAGCATTTTGTAATATGTATGATATTAACTCAGTTTTCATTGAAAAGAAAGCTCACAATTCCCTTATTCTGACTTTTCCGGGCAGGGCAGAACTGCTAGGGAGCATTCTTGCTCTGCCAGCGATCTTTCATGACATCTGGTCCCCTCTCCTCTGATAAGCCACTCTTGACAGATGGCACATCAGCCCGCACACAAAGGTTCCCATGAAGATCAGGCTCACCAGACTTGGCGTCAGCAGCTCCACATTTAATATCACCATGCAGTTCTAGGAGAATCTTTGGGATAGAGAAACTGCACTAAACAAAGAGGCCTCTTTAGTTGTGTCAGTTAAATACCTATAGGAAAGTATATGTTCTGTCTAGGTCAAATTCTGACTTCATTTCCTGTCATCTTTAGTTTTGGGAAGACTGAACTGTATGGTGGTTTAGGAACATAGACTTAATTCTGTGCCTTTGTTGGCTGCAGGGCAATTTTCTTCAATTTTATTTCAAGTATAGGTCTGCTGTTGAAAATTAGTAAGGGCACCAGCATTTACTGCTGCTATTTCTTAGACATTGTACTAAGCTCCGTTTGTTTCCAAGTCTGTAACTTTTAAAACAGTGTAACTATTTAGCCCTCACAGTCCTTTTAGTAAAGTATCATGATCATTACAGCACAGAAATGGGAAGCATCATCTGTTGAAAAGTCCTGTCCATCAACAAGGTCAAAGGCAGACAGAGGAGCAGGACTCACATGACCAAATACTTCCAGAGCTCATTGCTCCCAGTGCCATTGGCACAAAGCCATCCTCTATAATGTATGCTGTAATTTTCCTTATATACAAAGTTTCCTCTAGCATTAAATTTTTTCTTTTTCATAAATGGTGCTTATTCAGATGTTTCATCTAATTGCACGAATGCCTTTTTTTTTTTCTTTCTTTTTTTTTTTTATTAACTTGAATATTTCTTATATACATTTCGAGTGTTATTCCCTTTCCCGGTTTCCGGGCAAACATCCCCCTCCCCCTCCCCTTCCTTATGGGTGTTCCCTCCCCACCTCCCCCCATTGCCGCCCTCCCCCAACAGTCTAGTTCACTGGGGGTTCAGTCTTAGCAGGACCCAGGGCTTCCCCCTTCCACTGGTGCTCTTACTAGGATATTCATTGCTACCTATGAGGTCAGAGTCCAGGGTCAGTCCATGTATAGTCTTTAGGTAGTGGCTTAGTCCTGGAAGCTCTGGTTGCTTGGCATTGTTGTACATATGGGGTCTCCAGCCCCTTCAAGCTCTTCCAGTTCTTTCTCTGATTCCTTCAACGGGGGTCCTATTCTCAGTTCAGTGGTTTGCTGCTGGCATTCGCCTCTGTATTTGCTGTATTCTGGCTGTGTCTCTCAGGAGCGATCTACACTTCTGCACTTCTTTGCTTCATCCATCTTGTCTAATTGGGTGGCTGTATATATATATGGGCCACATGTGGGACAGGCTCTGAATGGGTGTCCCTTCATCTCTGTTTTAATCTTTGTCTCTCTCTTCCCTGCCAAGGGTATTCTTGTTCCCCTTTTAAAGAAGGAGTGAAGCATTCACATTTTGATTATCCATCTTGAGTTTCATTTGTTCTAGGCATCTAGGGTAATTCAAGCATTTGGACTAATAGCCACTTATCAGTGAGTGCATACCATGTATGTCTTTCTGTGATTGGGTTAGCTCACTCAGGATGATATTTTCCAGTTCCAACCATTTGCCTACTAATTTCATAAAGTCGTTGTTTTTGATAGCTGAGTAATATTCCATTGTGTAGATGTACCACATTTTCTGTATCCATTCCTCTGTTGAAGGGCATCTGGGTTCTTTCCAGCTTCTGGCTATTATAAATAAGGCTGCGATGAACATAGTGGAGCACGTGTCTTTTTTATATGTTGGGGCATCTTTTGGGTATATGCCCAAGAGAGGTATAGCTGGATCCTCAGGCAGTTCAATGTCCAATTTTCTGAGGAACCTCCAGACTGATTTCCAGAATGGTTGTACCAGTCTGCAACCCCACCAACAATGGAGGAGTGTTCCTCTTTCTCCACATCCTCGCCAGCATTTGCTGTCACCTGAGTTTTTGATCTTAGCCATTCTCACTGGTGTGAGGTGAAATCTCAGGGTTGTTTTGATTTGCATTTCCCTGATGACTAAAGATGTTGAACATTTCTTTAGGGTGTTTTCAGCCATTCGGCATTCCTCAGCTGTGAATTCTTTGTTTAGCTCTGAACCCCATTTTTTAATAGGGTTATTTGTCTCCCCTGCGGATCTAACTTTTGAGTTCTTTGTATATTTTGGATATAAGGCCTCTATCTGTTGTAGGATTGGTAAAGATCTTTTCCCAATCTGTTGGTTGCCGTTTTGTCCTAACCACAGTGTCCTTTGCCTTACAGAAGCTTTGCAGTTTTATGAGATCCCATTTGTCGATTCTTGATCTTAGAGCATACGCCATTGGTGTTTTGTTCAGGAAATTTTTTCCAGTGCCCATGTGTTCCAGATGCTTCCCTAGTTTTTCTTCTATTAGTTTGAGTGTGTCTGGTTTGATGTGGAGGTCCTTGATCCACTTGGACTTAAGCTTTGTACAGGGTGATAACCATGGATCGATCTGAGGAATGCCTTTTTTTAAACAAGTGAATAATAGCTAATATTTTGGAGGACCAACTATATATCCATTAGTTATTGTAAAAGTTCACATAGACTTTATAATGAAACGAGCCCTGTAAATAAATAAATACATCCCACACTGATGACACAAAGTCAACAGAACTCAAGAACTTCTACACGATTAGAATTGGCATTCAGAGTGAAGGCTGTGAAGCTTCATTTAAATGTTACACTTCAAATATCATACATATTTCAGGCACTTATCTACCACCACCCCCCAAAAAAACTCATGGCAAAATTAGAACTACAAAATCCATTAGTTTTAATCCTCTTTGATAGCTAGCATCTTTTACCTGCATTCTGTCGTTCCTCATACCCTTACATTTAGTCTTTCTTCTCTTTTCTTTATGTTTCTGTGTCAGCATGTACTTCTCTTACTCCATAACCTCATGTTATAAAAATGTTGCTCTATATCTTGATTCCTTATCTTAATTCTTCATCTTCCTTTTCTCTATCTCTTCTTGTCTGTTTACCTAATGCTTCTTTTTCATAAAACTATAGCTTAGAATGGGATCACTTTTCAGCCCTTTAGCCCAATGTTCATAGGTCAAATTGGTGATGTTGGTCCACAATTTATTTTTTATTTATTTATTTTTGGTCCACAATTTAAATGTTCCTTTTTATGATGTAATACATCATTGCATGGAATATGTGTACATAGGTATTGATTCCTGACACTGAATTAAAACCCTCTAGGATGGGTTGGGGATTTAGCTCAGTGGTAGAGCGCTTGCCTAGCAAGCGCAAGGTCCTGGGTTCAGTCCCCAGCTCCGAAAAAAAGAAAAAGAAAAAAAAATCCTCTAGGATACAGGAAAGCAAACTAATAAAATGCAAAAGCCCACCTATATTAGAGTATGTAGAATGACAATTCTGCATTTGCATACAAAACTTGAATTTATATTAATCACAAATTATTTTTTAGTTAATGTATTCCTAACCATGCTTCGTTGATTTAGCTTTATTACAGGATGTTTACAATCTAGTGGACGTTGAGGATCAGTTTTCTCATACGTTTAAGAGAATAGTTAACTTGTCATTATTTCCAAAAGGAAATATTTCCAAGAGGAAGACAGAGAGTGTTTTGGAATATTTATATTTTTAAAGCATCACATGTCTTGAAGTGTACGCTTTTCATGTGATGGTGTGCTCATGTAAGTAAGAGAGGAACTTGCAGGACTCAGGTCTTTCCTTCCATCACATGGGTCCTAGAGGTCAAACTCAGGTCCTCATGGATGGCAGCAGGTGCTTTTACCCACTACACCATCTTGTACTGGGTCCTCAAGATGTGATTAACCCCAAAGAACAGATCCTCCCATATTCAAAGTGATGCCATGTGAGCTTTCTCCCCAATTTAACTGCTCAAGAAAAGTCTAGAAACTGTGATTGGGCAATGGAGGGAGAAAGGTGGGACTGGAGGTTCAAGAGAGTGGCGTTCAGGGAGAGAGAGAGAGAGAGAGAGAGAGAGAGAGAGAGAGAGAGAGAGAGGAAGATGGAGGAGGAAGAAGCCATGGTGGATCAAAATGGCAAGGCCAGAAGAAACTCGAGTAACAAGGGAGGGACTCTGTAGCTGTGGAATAAGTTAGGATAGCCCCAGATCTGCCCGATCTAAGCTTATGGTTTGCAAATAAAATACCTGGATTGTATGTCTTTTACATGAGCTTGTTAGGATTATAAATTCCTTCTACAGTAAACAAACATGCTGTTCATCTCTGTGGCTTTGACACTATTATACAACACCTCAGGAACTTGGTTGTCTTCATTTACAAAGGGTTGACATTGGGTCCAATTAATGTGCTTCAACTATCTAGACTGTAGAGAAACAATATTAAGGGAATAGACTTTCTTCTTACTCAACCGTAAAATATGTTCTCGGGTCATTTTGCTCTATCTTTCCTCCAGTATTTCTAGTGCTCACAAAAGGAATTTCAGATATTTAGTGATTTGATGAAAAAAAACTAGGTGATACGTTAGGTGTCTCATATTATAAAGAATGCTCATACTTAAAAATTAGTCTGTGTGATGTGGTATCTTATATTTTATAACATAAGGTGAAATAAATTTAGCTTATAAAAATACCACTTAAGTAAAAATAGAATCAATTTTCAGGGAAAAAATTTAAAGGGAAAAACTAAATCTGGGTACAAACGAATTGCATGTAATTGCTTCAGGTATGAAACTTTCAAGAATAGGCCTTTATATTTTTTAAATGCATTAATTCTCATTACTACTAGATAAGTATTTAAGAATTACAACATAAGTGTTGTAAAATAGAAAACAAAGCATGTCATTCTAGAAAACGACAAAAATAATATAGTACCAAATATGATCTTCCAATACTTTTGAAATGGAACTTTGAATGAAAAGAACAACTTCTATCCACTTTGAACCTAAATGCCTACAATGCATAGGCATACATATGAATCTGAATACAGCAGCCTTCTTGTCTATACTTCCTTGACTATGTGTATAAAATCTGACATTTAAAAGTTTTACACCCATGAAAGTACAGTGCATTTATTATTGCCTTCAATAAATTTATTTAAAACATTACTATTAACCTTATTAAAATGATTTCTATACATAGTTTGCTTTTTATGCTATCCTCATGGAAGTAATTATTTCAAGCATTTATTCAATGTTTCCTATTTTCATTCGGAAGGGTTCGGTCTCATTCATCTCATTAACTGCGTGCCTTACCTTTGCAGTTAACCTTTCCCATGAGAATGTCTACTTTGCTTTTGAAGCCTTCCATACATCTTGAAGGTATCTGTGGAGAGGATTTGACATAGTGTAGTCTGTCTGGGGATAATAAAAAGCAAAAACAAAATTTCAATCATAAATATGATCATATCTTCTGTGCTTAAGAAACAATACCATTTTTTCTTCTAGAATCCAGGGTTTGATAAGGGTTTCAGAAGCACTGACTTTTCCTTGAGCATTCAGTTAATTCAGTTAATAAATACTTGAACTTTTCTTGTGCAAAGAACTAGTGTATTATAACTAAGGGTCAGAAAGTGTCTGAAATGCTTGTGTTTATCAAAGCAGATGTGAAATAAGCCATATGTAGAAAATTGGCTCATAATATCTTTGTTATTTGCTAGATGAATTTCAACTGAACATAAAATGAGGACTGGAAATAAAATGTATATTTCAAACATAGTTATCCTTGTTTTGTCTGTAACATAAGAATATAGAAAAATATAATCATGGATCAAATAACTTTTTCCTTGAGCTGTTAGATTGCATCTGATTTTGCTAGTGTAGTGTTTCAAGTATCTTTTTGCCTCCATTTTTAGAGTTAAAAATGGAGGGCAGATGGACACCATCTGTATCTGTCATTAATGAACCAATATGTTTCTACAATGGGCCATGAAATAAGGAGTCAGACATTTTCACAATACTGTGCGGAAAGTGGACCCTTGCTATTAGAGACCATTAAGGATATATGACTTTAAAGTAGAACTAGTCGTCTGTGTACTGTTACAAAACATAACCATCAGGTACTTTAAGAAAGCAAAAAGGAATGAGTCAGATAATGTAATTTGATATTTTGCTAACATGGAGTCTTTTAAAAACTATAGAGCAATTTGTAAGTATAATAGGCAAGTTTACTCTGACATAGTAGTAAAAAAAAAAAATCATGCTGAGAGTTTCTGTAAGAGAGCCCAGTAGGGAAAGGAGAGTCATAAAAACCTGGGGATCTCTGAAGGGACTTGTAGATGACTCTATCACTCTATATCTCCTAAACAAATCTAGATGACAGAAATGGCTGCATCCAGACAAATCTACTTACATAATAACAATACACAGACACTAGCTTTTCCCTCCTTTCCTGCTAGGCACCTTATAAAAATCTTTATGCATTAAGATTAGCTATATCTAATATCTATAAAAACCACTGGACTTTAGTAAAGTTGGAATAGTGTTGCTGAAGTTGTAGAGCTTCATGTTGGATTTTGCACTTTCCTGGTCAGATATGTTGTGATTCACTTACTTGCCATACATAAAATAAAGATAAAGACAAACCCAGAATGGAGCTAAAACTAGGAAAACCATTGGCTTTATAGCATCTGTTGTGACCCGTGTGACTATTAACTGCATCTATCCTTCCCCATCACATAAATTCACTCATTTCTCTTAATATCATATTGTACCCATGTGTATGTTTATATATACCCCACACCTCCCACATACAACAGAATAGGATACCCATAAGAAGGAGATCATGCTGGGGGTTATTTTCTTATTGAAATGGTGTGATCTCACCCAATACTCTATCTCTCAACTCCATACACTTCCCTGCAACTTTTGTTAACATAATTTTATAGGAGAATAGCATTTCTTTATCCATTCACTTGCATGGAAGTGGGCATGTAGGTTGGTTCTATTCCCTTGCTGTAGTGAATTAGGCAATGTTAGCTATGAGAGTGAAAAGAACTCTATGGTAGGGTATGGAGTTTTATGAGTGTATTTCTAGGAGTGAAATAGCTGTGTTATAATGCAATTATAATTGCAAAATGCTTCAGTTCTGAAAGGCTGTGATACTGACTTATACATGATGAAAGTGGAAAAGGAACGAGCCCTAGAAAGACCTTAGATGTTTGTTAACAGGGGCTGTTGTGAGGAAACGTTCACAAGTGCTCGAACAAGCTTCCAAACTCCACGGCAATGTAGTAATCCCTGTTTACTTCAGTATCTTTGAGAAAGAGAGCAAGGGCAACTCCAAAAGACAAGAAAGGATGGAGATCTGGGAAGCTCTCTCTGACACAGAATATTTCCACCCACTAAGCTATAGTCTTTATACTTTCCCGGAAAGGCAAAATGTGCAAGTCTCACCCTTCTAAATACCCAGAAGTCAGTTGGGGTTAGTCTATCTTAGTAGGGTTTAGCTCTAAGCTCTTGTATGGGTTGAATTCCTCCCATCTTTGAATAGTGTATGCTAATAGCAATAGCAGATGTTCAAAATAGCAAAGTCTTTGTCTCCTAGTCATAGCCAGTCAGGTGACTAAGCTCAAAGCTAAGTGATTGGGGTGTAAAAATCTAGCATCTCTAGCGGAAAAGCAGCTTGTTTATATTTTACTTTATAATATCTATCTATCTCTATCTCTATCTATCTATATGTGTGTGTCTGCTATCTAGAAAAAATGTGGTAGAATACCACCACTTTATCCACTAGGAACAAATACTCGTAGATGCCTGCAATGTCAGCGTTATCTGTTCAGTCTGAATAGGCTAGGCCAGGAACTATGTGTTTGTATATTGATGGCGGGTGGCTGGGATCTTACTCATGCTTCACTGAAGCTGTTAAAACTCTTATCTACAGTCCTAGTCCCATCCAGACCCATCTTCAGACAAGATGGGTAATAATAAAATAATAGCACATTTTTACTGGATTACTAAACACGCTGGGGTGCTGTCTGCCCTTTAGTCTTCGTCTTGACACTCTATTAGAGCAGAACATTCTCCATGTTGCCTGTTTTACAGAAGATACAAAGGAAGAAACTGTGTCTCAGAAATATTTTCTTATTTGCCCAACATTATTTAGCTATTAAAGAAGGAAACATCCAAAGTCATGTTTCTATATCATCTTGCTTTTTAGATGGAGAGGTAGGTTCTCTATACCATCTTGCTTTTGGAATAGATAGGTTTTTGTTTTCTTGATTTCTTGCTTATGTTACTGTTACAAAATACCCTGAAAAAACAACTTATGGGAGAAAGGGTTTATTGTAGCTCAGTTTCAGGTTATAGTCTGTAATTGTAGGAAAGTCTTTGGGAGAGGAACTTAAATGAGTGCAAGCATATTTGTGATCATCTCACATTCTCTAGACTTATACTCTTCAATATCACTACCTAGGGGATGGTATCACCCAGAGTGGGCCTTCTAACATCAATTAATGTAAAAAAGATAATCCCCTATGGTCATCTCCACATGCCAATATGATCTAAACAGTCCTTCACTGATTGCCTCTTGTCAGGTAACTCTAGTTTGTGTCAAATTAACATTTAAAACTAACACACACACACACACACACACACACACACACACACACACACACACACACACACAGGTTTACCTGAAATGCTATTTTCTCTTGTATAGACCTGCTGTTGTTAACAGAACTAATGGTAGCTATCTTCTTTCACATTCTAATGTTATGGCAGGACACTACAGAGGGTCAAGCTCTGGCATGTGGCCCATGTTACACAAGGTTTTCCCTTTTTCAAAACAACCATTTATATCCTATTACACCTCACAGAAGAGTTTAACTGAAGCACTATACAAACAGATATGCTGAGAGGTATCTACTTTCTCATTACTTATTGTTTGTCGAAATAAGAAATATTTAAAAGAGATGAGAATGTGGCCCTTTGTGACATCTGGATTGAATCTGTGACCTCTTTTATAGCATCATAGTATTTTCCAAAATTTCAAAGGTCATTTTCACAAACACATGCAGGTCTCTATCATCTATTTTATATCACAAGTTGTTATTTATAATTGGAGGTTAGACTAGAGGGGTCCAATGGGTAAGAGCACTTGCTATTTGTGTAGAGGACCTGGGTTCAGTTCCCAGCACTCACATGGTAGTTCATAGCCCCAACTCCAGAGGATCAGATCCCTCTTTTGACCTCTGTTTTTATCAGGCATGTACATAATACATATATGTGTATGCAGGTGAAACATTCACACATAAAATACAAATAAATACATCTTTAAAACATTTAAATGTTGATGCTATGAATCATGTATCTATGATACATATTAAGACATAGCTAATAATTTCCTAGAGATATATTTATTCACTCAAATTCTAATATATTTTTTTAAGATTGATCAAAAATATAATGCATGATGGTTAATGAATCAGAAATTGCAACATATTGCTACTTTTCAAAGTGCTTCTTCCTGCTTGAAGGGGCTTGAGACCCCATATGAACAATGCCAACCAACCAGAGCTTCCAGGGACTAAGCCACTACCCAAGGACTATACATGGACCTGGGCTCCAACCTCACAGGTAGCTATGAATAGCCTAGTAAGAGCACAAGTGGAAGGGGAAGCCCTTGGTCCTGCCAAGACTGAACCCCAGTGAACGTGATTGTTGGGGGAGGCGGTAATGGGGGAGGATGGGAAGGGGCACACCAATAGAGAAGGGGAAGGGGAGGGGCGGGGGGATGTTGGCCCGGAAACTGGGAAAGGGAATAACAATTGAAATGTAAATAAGAAATACTCAAGTTAATAAACAAGTTAATAAAGAAAAAAAAATCCTCAGTAAAGCAAAAAAAAACAAAAAAAACAAAAAAAACAGGGGTTGGGGATTTAGCTCAGTGGTAGAGCGCTTGCCTAGGAAGCACAAGGCCCTGGTTCGGTCCCCAGCTCCGGACAAACAAACAAACAAACAAATAAACACAAAACAAAACAAAACAAAAAAACAACAAAGTGCTTCTTCCTAAAAAGAATTAAAATTTATCATATTTGGTATATTGTCTCTAAAATTTGGTATGCATGTTTACCAAAAAATCATGCCGATTTATATTTCTTTGGAACATAATATGCTAGATAAATGGACAAAAATTCTACTGAGTAAAGTCGTCAAGCAACCATGACTCTATAATGTTGGGTGGTACTACCAATCATGACTTGGCTTTTCATACCTAGCTCTCTTAGCCTGAAGTCATAAATAGCATGTAATGTATAATTGAATGTTGAAATTTGATTGGTTGCAAACTATTATCATGAACTTTCAGAGTAAACTTTGCATGAAAACTAAAATCTTTTAAATCAAGGAAGTTATAGACTTGCACTAAAACAGGGTATATAAGAAAAAGGGTGATAAAGCAAATATTTTTGGGTGAAATCAACTAAAAAATACAAGTGCATTTATTTTATCGGCTGCTGATACTATGCGTCAATCCCCAATATGCAGATCTTGTGGCAGTGGAAAAAGACAGTGTTAGTGTAGAATTCAGTGCTGTTTACATACAGGAATTGCTCTTCTACATAGAAAATATTCCTTTAGAATACTGTCATTCCATTTATTAAATTCTATTTTTGAATTTAAATTCATTAAAAAAGTTACACATGTCTCCCTCTTTGATACTTCACTGAGTTAATACTCTTTGACTAGGAAATTTGGCTTGTTAAATGTTCATAAGTATTAGTATTTTCAGTGAATGGCAGTAGATTTATACCCAGGGCAACTAAAGATGTGGGACAGAGAATGACAGACCCTGAAGCTCTTCAATGTCACGTTCAGACCTGTGTCTTGAATATATCCACCCATCGTTACTCTCTGTTCTTTTTTTGTTTGGTTAGGATCAAATGCCAGTCTTTTGTTTATTGTGTAGAAAGCTTACAAAGAAAAGGCAAATTCTCAACCACCTTGGCAGACTTCCGAATACTGTGTTTTAGCACATGGATCATCCAAACGGAACCTTGGGCATTCCTACCATTGGCAGGGTCACTGGCTAGGCACAGAGGGCCACACCTGAGTAACCTGAGCAGCTCCTCAGCCTGCCTCTTTGATTTGGCTTTCACAGGCCGGTGTTTTTTATTTCTTCTCATCTGTCGGCTATCATGTTAACAAGCCAAGCAAATCTCAGAAGCTCATTGACAGCATAATAAAATGAGATGAAAATTTCACCGGCTAAAGCAAGTCTTCTTTTTATGGCTTTTGGCCTGAGACGGTTTTCATGTGTGTCTCAATAATCAAATAAGGGGGAGGGGAAATCCCCATACAAATCAAAGAAACAAACAAACAAATGAAACCACAATGGTTGCCTGCAAGGACTAGGATCCCCTCTGTGGCTGATTGAAAACCAAGATAAGTCCTAGACCAAAACAGGACGGTATTGTTCACATTATGACAAATTGCGGCCAGACCCATTGCTGTGTTGTTATTGTAGCACTAGAAACTGTTACCTAATTTGCATTTTTTAAAAAAAAATATGAAGCCTGGTTCAAGAAAAATCAAGTGATGATGTTTGGAACCGCTGGGAGCCAGCTGCATCGTGTCAGCCGTTGAGAACAAACGGGTGGGGTCGTGGTCACAGAGTTCCTGAGGTGAGTGAGTATGGTGTTGAGTATCTCATGGCTACTGGAGATTTGGGCAGCTTCTAAAGGCAACTCTAACCAATGAAAACAAAGCTTAAACGTACAAACAAACACGTCCAAGCTGGAAGGAAAACAGGGTTGCTTGTGGCAAAGCAGGAGCTGCGAATTAATATCGAATCTCAAATACATGCAAGCCTTTTAAGAAAGCTGTACAAAACAAAAAACAAACAAACAAAAAAACAAAACAAACCCTAAAATAAACAATCTTAATCGTGTTTGTATTTTCAATATATACCATATATAATTAAGTTGTTTAAAAACCCTTAGTGGAAGCACTTGCCTTTCAGGATAAGGTCTTCGCTCGTTTGGTTACAGGGTGACGTGGTATAGTTAGGTGTCTAGTGTCTTATTAAGGAACTGCATCAGCCTCCTTGGCCTGCATCTCTACACTAGCTGCTTGCTTTATCAGTTAGACATGGTCTGGAGATAGACTTGGAAAGTGAGTTCACTATGTTCTATACAGTTCAGGCAACAGGGGGCCACCTTCAAAAGCATGCAATAGAAAGGCAAATGAAATGACTCTCCAGTGCTCTGCTCATTAATTAGTGCAATACTAGAACTCAGAATAGCCCAGGCCATTTTAAGGAAAATCAAAACTTATTAAAAACAAAGAAAAATGGTGGTTCTGTAGCCAATTCTATGCCAGCTATACAAATTGCTTTCCTTACGTTTAAATCCTTGTGGCACTGAAAGGTAAAATGAAGCCAGAGAGCTGAATGGCCCCTAACACAAACAATGCTTACAATTTTCTTCTTCCCTAGCCCTATGCCTTTAGAATTCACAATCCGGATTACAGACAGTGTTCTGTGTTTTAGCCCTTGACATTTTTAAACACTATCCCTAAAAAGTTTTGTGTGTTGTTTTATGATAAAATGTGTGCTGTGTATAAAAATCACACACACACACACACACAGATACACAGACACAGACACAGACACACAGACACACACACACACACACACATGTGATTCCTCATATATCTCAAGTGTATGTGAAGACAGGTTTTTGTCTTTTCTAGTGTTGTTGCATTAGAGTGTAGGGTTGATAATGGGAATGAATGAATTATTAACTCTAAATTCATTTGTATTTAGTGGAGAATACTTCATAGAGCAATATGCCCCATCCTGATTCGTTTTGGTTAATTAGTATGTGAGTAATGAAGATGCTTTCCTCGTAATATTTTCATCTCAGGGTGAGCTCTGCCGGAGGTGGAACTGATAAGTCATGTGTGATAAGGAAAAGCCTTGTGGAGGAGTCCCTTCTGATGTCACATAGCATGGCTGTCCTCTGAGAGGCCCAAAAGCAACCGACTGAAACCGATGCAGACACTTACACGCACCCATTGAACTGAAGTCAGGGACTGTGATGGTTGATTTAGAGAAAGACTGGAAGAAGCTGAGGAGGAGAGGGCAACCCCATAAGAAAAACAGCAGTCTCAAATAATCTGGACCCCAGAGATGTCTCAGACACTAAGCCACCAACCAGGCTGCATGCTTTAGCTGCTCCAAGGCCACCAACACATATGCAGCAGAGGCCTCACTGAGAGAAGTCGGGCCTAACCCTCGGGAGACTTCATGCCCCAGGGAGTGAGGAGGCCTGGTGTGTACATAGGGGGAGTGGGGTAGAGACATCCTCTTGGGGGTGGGGGGAGAAATGGGATGTGGAATTGTGGGAGGGCAGACCAGGAGCGGGTAATGACTGAACTATTAAAAAAAAAAAAAACCTGAGGAAGTCTTATACCACTTTATACTGAACATTTTTGTCCCTTTCTGCACCCAGACCTCAAACTGTATATAAAAGTACGAAGTTTTCTTAACTTATTGCTGTTTTTGTAAGGTGTATCCAAGTGAAGTGTTCACAAATTTTTATTGAGGTGAAGGAACAAAATCTCCTGGGGGGTTCAGCTCAATATTGTATTTTTTTTATTGGATATTTTATTTATTTACATTCAAAATGTTATTCCATTTCCATGATTTCCCTCCTGAAACCCCCTATCCCATCCTCCATGCCCCTGCTTCTATGAGGGTGCCCCTTCCATGCACACCCATTCCCAACAACCAGCCCTGACATTCCCCTACACTGGGGCATCGAGCCTTCTCAGGACCAAGGGCCTCTCAGTCCAAATCTATGTACTTTATAACTTTCAATTGATGACTTTTGCAAATGGCTTCCTCCATGTTCTGGGTGCATACTAGACAAATAATTGACTGGGTATGGTGGCATGTGCCTTTAATCCCAGAACTTGGTAGGCAGAGGCAGGTGAATATCTGTGAGTCTGAGGGCAGCCTAGTCTACATGGTGAGGTCCAGGACAGCAAAAGCTACCTGATGAGGTCCTTTGTCAAAAACAAAATGAAGCTGGGGATTTAGCTCAGTGGTAGAGCGCTTACCTAGGAAGCACAAGGCCCTGGGTTCGGTCCCCAGCTCCGAAAAAAAAAAAAAGAACAAAAAAAAAAAAAAAAAACAAAATGAAACAAACAAACAAGGAAATAAGTTATTTGGTCAGGACTTTAAATACATTTTTTCTTCCAGAAAGATGAAGTGGTCCAAACCTGTAACCTCAACACTTAGGGCTCAGAGGCAGGAGCATTCTCTGAGGTTCACTGGTCTGCCCCTTTTACCTAAAAGTCAGTGGTTCAGTGAGAGACTCTGTCTCCAACAATATGGTAGAAAATAATAGAAGAAGAACCTGGTGTCACCTTCTGGTCTCTTCCCAAAAACACACAGGTGTTCACACTAATATATACAAATGGACACACACACACACACACACACACACACACACACACACACACACAGTCTTATTTGTGAGCCCATATTGATGCTCATCTGGGTCAACCAGGGTAGATAACAAGCTCAGTGTAGGTATTGATCTGTGGAATCCCAATGAGGCTTTAGAGACAGCTCTGTCCGTTTGACTTTACACTTCTTGCACTTGTGACTAGATCCAAAAAAGACAACTCAAAACCATTCCGCAACACTGTCACCGTCTCGCACAATGTAACATTTGTTTCCAATTTTTATGCTATTAATTGAAAAAAATTCTAATTATGAGTGTTTCTGTCCTGTGAATGTATGTGTCGTTTCTCTTTTTCATGAGAATAAATTCAATATGCTTTTGTAAATGGAGGGCTTCCTGGTTGGGCAGCAGAGAAAGGCACTCCATTTACAAAAGCAACCGGAAAGTACGATGTATTTTCCTGTTCTCGTCACATGAGTGCTATGAAGTCCTTAGTAGATGAAAGGCTCTAACCAAGGCTGACAAAGGCTGGTCTGGTTGTATTCCTTTATTTCCTTAAAGAAGCACTTTTAAAAGAAGACTTAGGCTAATTGTAGGGGCTGTGTGATTATTTAAAAGACTGCTTCTTACGAAACATTTTATTTAAAAGGGAAAAAAATCACAAAATGTTGGCAGAACCAAAAGAATGATGCACTTTTTTTTTTTTTTTTATTAACTTGAATATTTCTTATATACATTTGAGTGTTATTCCCTTTCCGGTTTCGGGCAAACATCCCCTCCCCTCCCCTTCCTTATGGGTGTTCCTTCCCCCCCTCCCCCATTGCCGCCCTCCCCCAACAGTCTAGTTCACTGGGGGTTCAGTCTTAGCAGGACCCAGGGCTTCCCCTTCCACTGGTGCTCTTACTAGGATATTCATTGCTACCTATGAGGTCAGAGTCCAGGGTCAGTCCATGTATAGTCTTTAGGTAGTGGCTTAGTCCCTGGAAGCTCTGCTTGCTTGGCATTGTTGTACATATGGGGTCTCGAGCCCTTCAAGCTCTTCCAGTTCTTTCTCTGATTCCTTCAACGGGGTCCTATTCTCAGTTCAGTGGTTTGCTGCTGGCATTCGCCTCTGTATTTGCTGTATTCTGGCTGTGTCTCTCAGGGGGCGATCTACATCCGGCTCCTGTCGGTCTGCACTTCTTTGCTTCATTCATCTTGTCTAATTGGGTAGCTGTATATGTATGGGCCACATGTGGGGCAGGCTCTGAATGGGTGTTCCTTCAGTCTCTGTTTTAATCTTTGCCTCTCTCTTCCCTGCCAAGGGTGAAAATGATGCACTTTTAATTACGCAGAGAATAAAGCAGATAGACTAGTATAATACTAAGGAAACACATCCTGGCCGCTAAAGCCTAATGTCTGAAAGCATTAAGTAATCTGTCCATTCCTCCTATGAAGGTCCAAGGATGCTGTGTTCCTGCATCAGAGCAGGTCCCATACATAGAGTGACCATTGCTTTAGCTACTACTAACCGTGTTCAAAGAAGCTGTTCCCTTTGAAAGCTGTCTGTGGAAGTGCTTATTTGCATGTGTGCATGTACTTTTACATAGAGTTCTTTGAATGAGTCATTGTCTTGAGAGAAATGAGATCTAATAGATTTTAAAGGTTAAAAGTGGAAATCTCTGATACCATTAATGAAGCTCTCGGGGTTCAACAGATAGAACCCTATTGATAGTATCTATAATACAAAAATGCTCACTTTTAGCAATCACAATGACCAGTTTGTGTTGGTCTGTTTTGTGTAAAAATGCTGTAATATTTAGTCTTTTTGAATATCTGACACAATTTAGTGCAGGCATTTTTACAATTAATTTATTTATTTTTACACTACAGATTTTATTCCTCTCCTGGCCCACCCCCTGACTGTTCCATATCCCATACCTCCTCCCTGTCCCCCCCAGTTTCCACAAAGATATCCCCACCCCACCCATCCCACCAGACCTCTAAACTTCCTGGGGCCTTCATTGAGGGTTAGGTGCATCTTCTCTAACTGAACCCAGACCCTGAAGTCCTCTGCTGTTTATGTGTTGGGGGCATCATCTCAGTTGGTGTATGCTGCCTGGTTTGTGATTCAGTGTCTGAGAGATCTCAGGGGCCCAGGTTAATTGAGACTGCTGGTCCTCCTACAGGGTTACCCTCTTTCTCAGCTTCCTCCAGCTTTTCCCTAATTCAACCAGAGGGGTCAGCAGCTTCTATTCATTTGTTGGGTGCAAATATCTGCATCTGACTCTTTCAACTGCTTGTTGGGTCTTTTGAAGGGCAGTCATGGTAGGTCCCTTTTTGTGAATGTCCCATAGCCTCAGTAGTGGTGTCAGGTCTTGGGTCTTCTTCTTGAGCTAGATCCCACTTTGGGCCTGTTGCTAGACCTTCTTTTCCTCCAGCGCCTCTCCATTTCCATCCCTGCATTTCTTTCAGATAGGAACAATTATGGGTCAGAGCTTTGACTGTGGGATAGCAACCCCATCCCTCACTTGATGCCCTGTCTTTTGCAGGTGGTGGGTTCAATAAGTTCTCTCTCCTCACTGTGGGGCATTTCACCTATAATCAAGCAAATTAACTGGTGAATATTTAGTGTTTCTTAGTCTAAGTTATGTTTTAGAATAATCTGAATAGAAAAAGAACTTAATTTTTGTTATAGTCTTGAAAGTCAATGTTGTTAAGTTTTACTGATGTACATTCTATAAGAACTTAATCACTTAAAATTTGTTATAGTCTTGAAAGTCAATGTTGTTAAGTTTTACTGATGTACATTCTACAAGAACTTAGTCACTTAAAATTTGCTTCTGCATATAAAATGGGGAAGCTACATGGATAAAAGGGTTGTTCAATTTGAATCAAGTAATTATAAACTTTAACATTACTACTGTTGTAAAACTCTTGAAAATATTGACCAAAAGGAACATGTTTTTGTTCTTATTGGAATTATATTTTTCTAAGTGTATAATACTCAGAACTGCTTTGGTTTCCAAGTACTGTCCCAGAATTTTTAACCAGGACAAAATGATTTATGCATATATGCCAGAAGACAGTAGTTTCTAACCACATTTTGTTGTTGTGTTGAGCACTTGAACTGTAACCACTTCAACTGAGGGGCTGTTGTTTTTATTTCTGTTTAATTGGTAGAAAATTTAGTGCCATATTCCTGTATAGCATGGAATAGAGTATCATCTTAAAAGAACCGACCAAATGGGTAATTGTCTTTGCTCTTACATTGATTATCACCAGGAAATTGATAAACAGTATTTCCCAAGTATCATGGAGCATTTGTGCCCCTTTAATACCTGGAACTATATCTTTAATTTTTCTGGGATTTACTCTTGAACTATCTTTAGGAATAAATTGCTTTTTGAATGCATGAACTTTGAAAACTAATGATTATCCAAATAGACTATTATAATATGCAACCTCATAAGGATGATTATTTGGTCATGCATTTAACCCCAAAGAACAAATTCTATTTTGGGACAGAAGACAAACCTCAAAAATATACCTAAATTACATACAATCCTGCAAAATTAGACTTTCACACGAGCAATGAGATTGTCCTGTCAATTCTTCCACTTCAGGCTAACCAGTTTCAACACTTACAACCAAAATGCCAAAAACCTGTGTCAAAATATTACAGCTTAAATTATTACAGCTTAAATTATTACAGCTTAAATTATAATACAGCTTACTGTATTAATCTTGATGTCTTCGGCACCTGATCATGTCGCTTTCATTTCTGGAATGCTCATTTTGTGTGTGAGCCCTACTTTTTTTTTTTCTCTCTCTCAGAATATGTTATTGCTCCCACTTTTCCAGTAAAGGCTCTTGGCTTCTGTGTTTCCAATCAAGATCTCCATTAAACAGTCACAGACGTTACTGTTTGGTTATGTTTGTAGTTAGTAGCTCTTGGTTTTATCTACTAAGTGGCAGTTTACAAATTCCTGCTAATGCTGAATTAGAACTGTAATTTCTGGAGGCTTCTACTCCTTTTTTTCTTTTCCCATTCCCCAGCTGCAGATCAGAGATGGAGAGGAGAGGAATCGCTGAGAAGAAATGAAACACTTCAACAAATTCACTCTGTGGGACAGTGGATAAGGAAGATCACAGTTGTTTGGCCTGGGGATCTGGAACTTATTAATGTCACCGGGCTTCTCCAACCTTCGGTGGCAGAAATCTGGACTCTTCCTGCTCTTAGGAGACCTTAACATGAACTGAAGTTCACTAAACTTTGTAACTAAATAAAGTCAGGGTTTCTGAAAATACCCTCCTTCCTTTTCTAGTACAGCAATTGGGTTAGTATTGCTATGGCCTCCAAGCAGCTGCTTGCTGTCCAAAACCTGATGTGCCAAATCATATCACTTGGGCGGCTCCTTCTCTCAGACATTAACCTGCTCCCTAAAGTGCTTCAGAACATGTAGTTTATGGAGTACTAGAAGGGAACATGCTGTGTTGTATTTACTACACAGTGCCGACTCCTGAAGTCCTAAAGGAAGAAAACATTTGGTTTTGCAACTTAAGCGATGTTCATTAATTTCAAGGACAAATAAGTTAGAGTGAGGAGGTTAAAAAAATGTGTTAAGTGTTAATATTACATACGGAGAAAGAGATTTTAATTGTTCTTTTACAAAAACACTTAGAATATTTAGGAAAATAAATTTTCATTCCATTTAGCGCAATCTCCACTACACTAGATCAGTGTATACATTTATATGGACATATAATTAATGACACATATATGATCAGGAAAATAACAAATGCATGGATTATAGAAAACTGTATGATCTTGGCTGTGCTTTTTACTGTGAGTAGTTGATAATATTGATAGTAGTGGTATGATTGTATGCCTGAAATGGCAAGAATTAAATAGCAAAATATTTAAAGCCAATTTCAATTTGTTCAATCCAATAAGGCTAACATATGAGAAGTATGTGATTTATTAGAGTAAGTGGAGGAAAATCAAAGCTAGTGGGAAAACTTCATAGATTCTATGATTTTTTTTTCTGAGAAGCTACAGAAATGTGTAAAGGAAGATATTTTGACACAAATGAAAAAATTCAGTTTATTTTCAAGCATTGAAAGAGGCCTCTGATTTTGCCAGATTTGACTGCTTAATGTGCTGATGTACTAACAAATACATAGCTTCCATTCCACACTTCCCCTTTCCATAGATTAGCATGTGTAATGATTGACACATTATCTGTTTAATTGCCATGGAAACCCTCCGAGGTAGGTACCAGTGACGATCTGCATTTTAAGACGATGATGCTAAGACACCGAGCTGATAAGCTTCAGGCTAGGATTTTAATCCAGAGTGTCTGGGCTAATGTCTGGTGCAGCACTTTTCACTATGATACAGCGTTCACTCTTTCATTTTCAATGCTCTGGATCTAGCCTGAGACCTCATGCATAGTTGAAATAGTTTTTAAAATTTTTTCTTAGCATTGCTTTTAACTCTACTATCTTACATGACTACTCTATTTAATATGTCTAAATAACCGTATAATTCTCTGAACACTTCGGCTTATCAAGGTTAAACCAGACTTTCCAGAGACTGGGACTAAGAAGGCTCACAAGAGATGGCCTGTTCTGCCTCACAACAGACTGTGGCCCTTAGTCCGTCTCTACTTGGGAATCACATTGCTTAGTGTGACTTTTGCTTGTCAAGCTCCAATGATCCTGTCCCTCTGCAATGTCAACAATATTTTATAAAAAGCCGTGAGAACGCCAAAGACTTCTGTCTATGCATTCCAAGGGAAACAGGATGAACAGTGAGATTTGTAAATATTATGGAAGAGATAGCATTTATTATTGGTCTGATCGTTGCCTGTAATTACACTTCCAAAGGTTTTAGGGATGTTGTACGGAATGAGCGTTATATGGAGTTGGTAACTCTAGTTTTCGGCTCCATATAAATCCAGAGCTTTTCGTGTAGAGGAAAAGGAATTTGCACCCAATAGAAACCATACTTTAACTTTTTCATTTCTCATCTTTTCCTAGGCTGGTGGTAGGCAGCTGGAGACTTCCCAGTAGAGCTGGACAGCAACAGTGGGAACCTCAGCCGAAATTTGCTTCCATCAGACTAGCATGTGGGCGTGTACAGCATTTTTCCTGTTACGAATTAATGTAGGGGGTCCCTGCCCACTGTGGGCCATACCATCCCTAGGCTTGAAGGCACAAGCTCTCTGAGAAAGGTAGCTGAGTGTGATTCGGGGAGCAACCCAATAGGCAGCGTTGCTCTGTTCTCTCTACTTCAGGTTCTCCCTCCATGTTCCTTCATAGGCTCCGGCCCTGGCTTCCCTTAGTGACAGAATGCAAGATGTAAGCTACAACAAAGCCTTTTTCTTCCCGAGTTGGGTTTGGTCAGTGTTTTGCCACAGCGACAGAGAAGCAAACTAGACCAAATCCCGAGCCAAAGTAAATCTTTGCAAAGAGGGGTTTGAAGTTTATTGATGGGAAAAAACAGTCTCTTATTACTCAGTCTTGGCTTACACCTTTTATCACTATGGGGGGATAAGCTATTTCTCATTTACTAACACTGCAGCCACTTGAAAAAAGTTCCATTTCTGTGTGACTAGGGGATGGAGATGGAAGGAGCTATGCTTTGCTTGTTGGAGGCGAACATTTGTAAAAATGAGAGCAAATGTCTTGCTGTCCAGAGACTCACAGATAAGGGTGGAATGTTGTCTGGTGACCTTCCTTAGCCCTTATGCCCATCCCTAAGACAGTTGCTCAGACATTATAAGATTGTACAACATGCAGCATTTTTCTTCTGTGTTTTCAGTGTGCTCATTCCAACAGTTTTGTTATTTATTTGATTCTGTGAGGATCCTTGAAAGGAGATCATTGAAGAATGTCTAATTATATTATATTTTCAAGTATTTTTCAGGTTGCGAGTCTGGTATGATCTGTTTTTAGATCCTTTTTGATCTAACATACTTACCGGTTGCCCAAACTGGTGATACACACATCTATAAACAATGAGTTCTCCTCTGAATTTCTCCATTTTTTGTTGTTGCATATATATATATATATATACATACATATATATATACACACACACATATATATACATATATATGTATATATATATATATATATATATATATATATATTCCATCTTGTTCTTTTCCATAGTCTGACTTTGGCATGGTGTAATCTATTCAAGCTCAGACTCCAAGTTGGAAGTGGAGACTTCCTTGGCTTTTTCCTCTTTATATCCACTTCTCAATGAATTACCAGGTCTGAGTGCCTCACTACAACCCTAAATTTTATCAAATATATTCCCTTTACATCAGCCAACATTACTGTTTGTCTTAAAAACTAAATTGTTTTTTAATGTGTGTATGTGTTGGGGGTTTATGTGTATGCATATGTGAGGACTGAATCCAGGCTGTTAAGCTTGCATGGTAAGCACTAGTTTTAGATTGTTAGACAAGAAGTAGCCTTGCAGGTTGTTGAGGCTGAATGTCCCTTTTCACAGACATCTTGGAACTCAACTTTAGTTTCCCTGGTAAGACTAGAAAGAAAATAAAATCCTCGGTAAATGCTAATCATTAGGCCTTCTTGTCAAAAGAATGGAATATTCCTGGCTTCAGGTGGAGACACGAATGACCTTATGGTCTTTTCCAAAGATTGAAGCTTGCATACTTTTGCTTTCATTCTTAACAATTAATTTAGCTGAGGTTGTTAATCACCTGGCCCAGGTTCCATTGCCCTAAGAGCTCCACTACAGTGAAGGTTGGTTTATCCAAGCCATGTTAAAGAAATGGGAGGAATAATTATCCCCTTAATGAAATATTGTTCTTACCCTTTTCAGAGACATCTTCCCTAACCCAGATACTTACAAAACCTCTGCCATGCAGTCTTGCCCACTTTTCTGAGTTTTAACTCAGATAGGCTTGTCTTTTTATTCTAACCATCTATCTATGATCTGTCTGTTCTATATATAATCTGTCGTCAATCTATATCTCTATAATTTTTGTCCTATCATTTCTATCTTTCCTTATCTCTGCCTAATCTCTCTCTATATATAATATATATAACTATATATAATATATTCCATCTATTTATCCATCTGTCTGTCTATCTGTATGTATGCATTCCCTATCTATTGTTGGATTCTGACAAAACCCCAAGCCCATTTTCTCTAACACTGCTTGTCTGAAGGCTCTTCTCCTTTCCTCCATGCATCTGCTTGCTAATCTCCATTACTGAACATGCTGACCCTCTCCAACCTTAACTCAAAAAGGCATGATTGTCTTTCTGTCATCCCTCCTGGCAGCTGTCAGGATTTGCAGCTTGCCTGCCCTGTATTTTTTCCCCTCAAATTCTAATAAAATAATTCCCAAATTTCCTTTTGAGAAGTTTTAAAAAATCTTTTTATTAATGAAACTAAGAATCCCGAAGGGAACCATAATTTTCCTGGTGACACTTTCACATGCTGAGAAATATTGTTGACCCTAATTGACATTTTTATAGGATCCATGGTCCTTATTCATTTTCCTATTCTTTCAACCCTGACTAACAGTGAAGACAACTTTCCTTACATACATACACACACAACTCTCAGCCAGCCAGGACATCTGTAACATGTCCCTTGCCCATCTGTACCATCGTCAGGGATTTTCTTGTCTTGATCTTTTTTTAGAAGTCTCATCACAGTTGGGGTCCCCTCTGGAAAGTCTTCCTATATATCTCAGGCTGTATGACATGGCCAGTCAATGCTGATGTATCTTCCACTGAATATGTCTAGAAATTTCCGTGCTATAGTTCCTGAACCTGCTGTTCCTACTCCAGTGTGAACATTTTCTTCTAACTTCTCAATGAGTAAGTAATTTCAAAGCTATATCTATAAAACATTCATTTTCTTTCTCCTTAAATATTCCACCGGACAATGCCTTCAACTTCCTGCTGGATATCTTTTCCAGAAATCATTTTGAAAAGTATCTTCAAGTTAAAAGCTCCTGAAGCAGCAAATGGAAGTTTCAGTGAGCTCCTTCCATCAGAGTCCTTCTCCTCCCTTTGTACTCAAGTATCACATTACATTCCCTAACTGTACTCTCTCCCCAGCCCCAGGCTTCCTCACAGTTCTAGCACTATCAGTCACCCTTTCCCTTCTCTGATCTCTGAAGAGCAGCTCTGGAGGCAGAGACCATCTTCAGGGACAGGTAGTGCTCTGTCAGATGTCAGAACAGACTCACCTGCTGACAGTGAATCCCTGTGATCATGTTCCTGCTTCCCAACTTTGAAAAAAAGAGCTGCCATAACCCTGTTTCTATCACAGTTCCCTCTACTCACTACTTCTTGTGCTTCTGAAAGCCATATATACACAGTCACATCTTGTCAAGCCAGTAAAATCTGTAGCCTGTTTCCTTAGATTATAGTTTCCCCTCATCCTGCTTTGTGAAGAATACTTCCTAATCTGAGGAACCAAGGTTTGTCCTCTTGCTTTACTATTTCTCTTTCCCATAAAGCAGGGGCCATCAATAACTTCTACTACACAAATCATTTATTAATTTCAAATTACCACCTGTATCAGTTTCTAAATTACAGAGTTTTGTTTTTCACTGTTGGACAATGTTCCTCCTCTTCAAAGAGAACTTTGAGACCATAAACACCATACAGTAGCAGAGAGGAGCAAGGAGCCCAATTTTTATTAATAAAGAAGAAAATAGTAATAGAAAGGTTGTACAATGTGGTCTGAATCACGAAGTTGATATCAGTCTAACCTAGATCCTGCACCCTCCAGTAAAGCTGTTCTGGACCTCATGCCCTCCCATCTGGTCATTGATATTACCATGTCTTAGTTGGGGTTTTATTCCTGTCAACAGATACCATGACCAAGGCAATTCTTATAAGGACAATATTTAATTTAGGACTGGTTTATGGATTCAGAGGTTCAGTCCATAATGATCAAGGCAGGAACATGACAGCACCCAGGCAGGCAGGCATGGTGCAGGGTGAGCTGAGAGTTCTACATCTTCATTTGAGGGCTGCTAGCAGAATACTCACTTCCAGGCAGCTCAGAGGTAATTAAGTCCATGCCCACAGTGACACGCCTACTCAAACAAGGCCACGCCCCCTAACAGTGCCACTTCCTGGACCAAGCATATACAAACTAACACATACCACTATAGCATCTTGCTTACTTTCTATTTCATACAAGTAAAAATGAACTACCCCAGAAAATGCAGTTGGTTTGGATGGTTTGAGGGTGTTGATTCTGTGCCCCATTAGTTGAGAATGTATTAGTTTGAAAAGTAAATGTTATTAAATTTCTCTATCCATGAGATTACATTATTTCTGAGCAGACAGGGGTGATGTTGCTACCTTTCTAATTTAGATGCCTTTGGCCCTTTCTTCTCCTTCCTTGCTGAAACTTTCTATGTTTCCTTCTCTCAATCTCCTTTATATTCCCCCTCTCCTTTTTCTCTCCCTCTGCTTTGCTATTTATAGTAGGTTTCTTAATGAGTATGAAGTGGTATCTAGCCATAATATGTCTCTCTCTCTCTCTCTCTCTCTCTCTCTCTCTCTCTCTCTCTCTCTCTCTCTCTCTCTCTCTCTCTGTGTTGGTTTCTTGCCTCACCTAATCACATTTCGAAAGACTTTTAACACCCAGTACGCTAAGTAGAAGTGATCAAAAGTGGGCTTCTATGCTTGTTCATGATTTTAGGCCGAAAGCTTTTGTCTTTCATCATTGAGTTTGATGTTAACTGTGGACTTTGATTATTTTTCAGTGTTATTGTTTCATGTCTCAATCTCCTTCAGGCTTAAAATGCTGCTATAGTATTTCCTTCTTCCCACAAGACAGTTTTAAACCCATAAAGTGGCTTGTGGGGATGCACAATCCATTGTTATCAAGTTGTTGAGTAATATAAGGCTGCAGATTACATTAAGGGATGTACGCACCTGTTTAATTATGATGTTTCCAATGACACCTCCCCAGGACTGATTGGTTTCCATACACAGGCCTTGGTTCACCGTACTCCCTGGGATTCAAGTGGAAATCTGATAACATACCTGAATTGATTTCACATTTTAATGGGTTCTAAGTCATCCCTCCACGTCTGCTTACATGGCATTAATTTGTCTTTGTTGCAATGCTGGTGAAATTACTCACTGCCTATGGGCCTTCACCCCCCGCCCCCTTGGACTAAGTTTTGTGAGTGTGATGAATTTAGTATTTCACAGAAAGCTAGTTCTGGTAAATGAGTGAAGAGTAGCTGAGGCCTATGGAGTGATTTCACTGTGATAACAATCGCAGATCAACAGTCATCAGCAAAGGTTGCTACTTAGGACAGTAGCATTTCACAGCTGCTAGTAAGTTCCTTGAGCAGCTACAGCTGCTGTCTGCAGTTGAAGATAACAAAAACACCCCAGGAGCAGCAGGAGGAAGCAGGGCAGCCCGTTAGAAATGTGCTAAAGAATCTTGAAGTGGGTAGCACTCTCCTTGATTAAAGTCAACGAGCATAAATTAAATCCAAAAGCAAAAATTAAGATTTATTTATTTTAATGGGTTGAATTAAGTTTTTGGCATGCTTATGCTTCAAATGGAAATTAATTTTAAAAATCATGAAATAATTTAAATGAGAACTGAAAAGGGAACTTGAGTATAGCTACATTAATATTTGTCAGAAACAATAGGATGCTAACATTATAAACAATGTAGTTTCTTCTTAAAAAACACTAAGACCTGCTTTCAAGTCTCTATTGAAAATTAAGTTACTGTGCCCTGACTGGCCTGTTGACACTAGGCACTAATGTAACCAATGTTTAGATTCTGTACCAGGAAGATAAAGTCATGCGTATTTTAAAAGAGGTAAAATCGATAGTTGCGAACTCAGGCCACTTGTTCTCTGGTAGAGTTATATTTAATAAAGTCCCAAACACGTGTTTCTGGGGAAAATAGATGATTGAGAGTATGAGGATAACATGTTTGGAGTAATTCAGATTCCCAGAATGGTCTCATTTATAATACAGTGTTCTGAGGTGAAATGCATACAGGGAAGGAGATATTTGGGAGAGTGATGGCCGGCCGACTGGATACTGTAACTGCTTATCATGTTGCTATTAAAGTCTGCTAAGTACTTCTTTTTGTAATAACAGAGCCAAAGGTCACAACACTTTCAGTATTTGTTATACTTAAATTCAACATGGCCAAGATTGGAACAAGTTTGTCCCAATTTGGAGAAAAGAAGAAGGGAACATCCTATTTATTAACAGGTGACCTCTTAATATCAGAATGTGCCATGGAAGAGGGAGTTTGTTTCTAGTCTGCACATTTTTTTCTCTTTTCTGGTGAACAGGGCTCGCCATGAGTTAGTCACAGAGGTAGAAACTTCCTGATACTATCTCAGCGATCGGGTTACAGAGACTGGGACTTGTGTGAAACAGGATTAAGTCCTCATAGTCGAAATCATTCACACATACGGTGCCTCTCACAATACCCCTAGCATAAAAAATAAACGGCAGGACAGTAATTCTGATGCTTTCATCAGTGAGCGAGCGCCTTAGATTTCCACGGGCACATTGGCCACTTGCTATTCATGCTTTCCAAACAAAAAATTACACACACAAAATGTCTCTCTACTGGATTGGGTTTTTGGAAATGGCTTATCCTTTTGTTTTTCTTACATTATTAACAATAGGAGAGAAGGAAGGCTAGAACTCTGGGAGGAGTTGTCGGTTTTGACTTGGGCCTCACTGCTTTATTCTGAGTGGTTTTCTTGGATTAGCTACTGATACTCTCCCATCTCAGATTTTTCACCCTTACAATGAGGATAAAACAACGCACTCTTTCTGAAAGTCACGAAAATGAAATCCCCGTATAATACCATAAGGGAGTATGTGAGAATGTAAAATTTCTTCCTTTAATTTCAGTCATTGGTTTTTGATAGAATTTTATTTGAACAATAGTAACCAAGCTTCTCATTAGGAGTTAGATATCCTACGGACACAGAATGCCACCCACGTGAATTAAAACTGTTCTCACGTTATTGGAGACCAAATGGAAGGATGAAGACTTAAGAAATGGACTAGAAAATGCTTGCATTAGGACAATTAGTTCCGTCAAAAGTGCTATGTGGTTTGAGTTGGAAAATATTGGCACCCCTGTGTAAAGACTGCGGTGAAGCAGATAGAGACAATAATATTCATCTGTGTGGCTAGTGAGGGCTTCACTGTGTCCCAGAAGAGGTTAAGCCAGCAATAAAGCTTCTCTCCTCAATCCTAATTGAAGTCAGCAAGCTGTGGCAGCCCAATATTCCATTGCTACTCGCGAAGTGTTTAATGCATCCGACTTTCTTCCAGACTTCAATGCATATCCCCACTAAAAGCTGCGTCATCAATCAGTGCTGCACCTGAGATTGTCATTCTGCGGCTTCTCTCAGGTCTCATGCTTCCCCTTTCCCTGTCGGATCTTTGGCAGGGCAGCCCTGGGACTGCTGGGAAATATTTTTCAACATCTCATGAAGCTTCATACTCTTTCCAGTCATTTAAGTCACCATTTAGCTTATTCTCCTCTTTTGCGTGGAGAGGTGGCTTATTTTTCCACCACCAGCTATGTAGTCAGCTAGGTTTAAGTACTTTGAATAAATGTGTTGACAAACATCGTGAAGAAAATCGGGGTTATTCAACGTCGTTGTAGCTGCAGGAGCCCTCCCATCATCCTAAGATAATGAGGAAGAAAAGCCTTCCGCTCCTATCTGACTTCCTGCTGGATAGTTTGTTGAGTCCCATAGGGATTGAGTCAGATTTTTACTTATTTTCGTGGTACTGAAGTTTGAACGTAGGACCTTGTGCGTTACAGGTAACTAACTACTGTACTATTCAACTACATTCTCAGCCTTTTAAAATTTGTATTTTGAGGCAGAGGACTTGCTAAGTCCCCAAGTTGACTTTGAAGGTGTTCTGCAGCCCGTACCCACCTTGAGTTTGTAGTCTTTCTGATTCGGCCTCCTGTGGAGCTAAGATTACTGGTCCCATCAGGCCTACTGGTTAGACTTTAAAGAGGTTTCTAAACATATCCACAAAAAACGTCCTCTCTTTGTTTCTCAGCCGTAAGTTTCTAGGTACACCCAATGAGCTGGACTAAATGGCGGCAGAAAGGCAACTGATTCTATTTCGAAGGCTTCTCCTATATTGGGACTATCTGTTTTTACTGGACCATGTTAAATACATTAGAATTTGAAGGCCTTAGAAGATCCCTATGTAGTCTCATCTGCTCCAAAAAGGAAGAGAGGAGGGCAGCAACATTTACTTTTTACATTTCCTTCAAGTCCGCCTCTGATCCGCGTCTCCCAGCCTGTCCGGATGATCTCTGCTTGGTGTCTCTTGTCTCTTCCCCTGGCAGTTTGGAGAGGGAAGCCTCCTTTTTTCCCCAGGGCTTTCAGGGTTCTAAATACCAAAATGCAAGGTCATACCCAGTGCAAGCACTGGCTCTAAGTACATCTGAGAGCACAGAGGGAGTTGGCAGAGACCTTAGTGATTGAGGTCAAGTTTAAAGGAAACGGCAGCAACTGTTCAGCCTCCACAGATCTGCGTTAAGGAAACGCAGGCTCCATTATAGCAGATCTTCGGGGATTTTCAAGAGAAACCAGAAACCCTAGACTTTTTTTTAAATTATGAAATCATTTGCTTTCTGAAAGCTGTCATATGTATTATGTAAAATTCTGACATGAGCCAAAGAAAACATGTGTGTGGCCTTGGTTTGCCCAATGGGCTGTAAGTCTCTGGCCTTGTTAGAAGAATCGTCATTTATTATCTGTGTGATGAAGGCTCAAAGGCTCGATGCTTTACAATACTTCTCATAGAAATGCCCCCACTTGCAATATTTTGAGCATTTTGCATTGGTTTAACTTGACTGACAGGTATGACACACAGCATCCCCTAACACGGAAATCTTCTGTGCTGAAATCTATTAACGTATACTCAGTATACAAGTTATCTGCTATCTAGCAAACATCCACGTTTTTTAAAAAAAATTAGCAAAGAGTTTTAAAGCATCTTTAGCAATTACTATTTTATTATTGTCCAACCTTCATTGACTACTATAGCTTCTTTTTTTTTTTTTTTTTTTTTTTTATTCTTGGAGCTGGGGACTGAACCCAGGGCCTTGCGCTTGCTAGGCAAGCGCTCTACCACTGAGCTAAATCCCCAACCCCTATAGCTTCTTTCCTGGGCGAGAGTATAAGCACATGTAAGATATCTAAATTAAAGGACCATATAGATTATGTGGCTTAGTCTCTTCTAGTGAACTATGCATGCACAAGATAGGCTTCTTAAATATTTGGACAGTTACATTTAAAAGTCAGTAACCCCTTTCTGAGTTATTAACCTACTTACCCTTTAAATGAAAATATACTTGTCTAAGTATAATTAAAATACCGCACATAGTTAAAATACATTTAAGCATATGTAATATAAAAACTACTCATTAGGTTATCACTAGTCACCACGGGCTTTAAAGTCTTGTTAGTGGGTCATTATTTAATTCTATTTTATACGGGGCACTTTTAAAATCCCTTATCTGAGTTGGAGGCTTAATTTAGTGGCATAACACTGGCCTACCATAAGGAAGTTCTGGGATTCAAGTTTTAATCCCACAAAAATGGAGAGTAAAACACAGGTGAGTTTCAGAGTTTTTTTTCTTCAAGTCACATACAGAATAGATCTAGTGTGTATTTTAACATTAAATATTACTGGATTGAAAAATGAGATGAAATGAATCACTGAAAATATTAAAAAGTTGGCTAATTCAATATTGTAAACACTCATAATTCAATAATTGTATACTAATATTATTTAAATATATTTTCTTCCTCATTTCAATGTGAATATTAATAAATATTGAGGGTATTGACACTATGGTGTAACTATTCTCACCCTTTTAAATGTAGTCTTCCCCTTTACAAATTATTTATCTGCAAAGAATTCTTTCAAAATTAGTTGGTTTTGGGAATTATTTGGTTTGTTATATTCAGTATAAAATGAGACACAAAGACAGAAATAGATTTTCTCATGTATGTAGGACCTAAAATCCAGGAATTAGAACCAGTAAGATTTTCTATACTACAGAAGTAATTTGAGAACTTATTCTTAGAACATTAGCACAGTTAGTTTTAGATGACCAGTACAAGCCTTCTGGAACCTCATTTCTGGATCGACAGAGAACAAAAGTATGGGGTTGTCACTTTCTGATACCTTGACTGTCTTAGCAACAGGTAGCTATGGATGAAGACAGCAATGTTAGGAGCTTACTTTTAAAGAAACGGTTGGCAAAAACATCCAAGCCAAAGTTGCCCTCACTGAAAGGTGGTACCCATCAGAAAAAGTAACATCTAGAGAGACTAAGTTAGCAACAAGAGAGAACATAGTATTTATTTCTAGGGGGGGAGGTATGATGGGGAGTTAGGGAGAGTTACAAGACATGTAAGGAAGCATCGAGCTGGTTAATGTATCAAGGAACACTAAAATTAATATGTATGGGAATATATAATGCTGACAGAAGACATAATAGCCAAGCCATAACTTATTTCTTCAGCACAGGAGAAATTTCATGCTTCCTTTATCCCTGTAAAACCAGCAATGTCGTAGATACTCAAGATGTTGGTGGCTAAATCTCTGATCTAATCGCCCCCAACCAAAACCCAAAGACTAAAGCAATGATCAAATTAATTATGTTGGGTTGGGGATTTAACTCAGTGGTAGAGCGCCTAGCAAGCGCAAGGCCCTGGGTTGGGTCCTCAACTCAAAAAAAAAAAAAAAAAAAAAAAAAAAAAAACTAATTATGTCCTTTTCCTGTTTCTAAGTAAGTAATCATACATGAAAAACAACAAGATTCTAATTTCAATATTTCCTATTTTAGTGTTAGCATATACACTGTCAGATTTTGTGATATTTTAAACTTACTCTAGTTTAAAAAAATACCTTTTTAAAAAAATAATTTTATTTAGCATTCTCTGAAAAAGAAAATGGTTAGAAAAGAATGAGCTTTGTGTCTTCCTAAGCAATATGAAGCAATTTGCAAAAGCAATGCAGTATTCATTAAAGCATGCAGCTGACCTGACTTTCCTGACATTGACATGGCTATGTATGCATTGATAACTGGATTGCTGTTAATCTTGTCTTTGAATCACTCCGCTATTTTAGCAAATTCGAATAGAAGTGAATATAACTTGATTGGACAGCTATAGGGGTCTCTGTTACATCCTGGGCAGACCTGCCTTTTGAGAGCAGACATAAAGGGAACACAAACTAGGTTAATTTAAACTCAAACACAAGGTCAGCTGGCAGAGAGCAAAGACCCCTCTGACCTCTTGTTCAAATCCTGGAAGCTATAAATCCTACCAAAGTACTCAGGACTTTATTAAGCAAGTCCGACAAAAGGTAATCAGCATTGTAATTATTGTTCACTTAGGGGCTGAATAATAAGCCTGCTTTTTATTTGTCAAAACAACTGGACTTAAGTCATTTGCAAAAAAAAAAAAAGTCTCGTGAATAGTAGAAGGATGAAGGTTACATAAGGAGTTAAAGGAAAATCATAAATCTCCAAATACTCAAGACTGCTTAAAATCTTAAAAGCATCTTCCAGCTTTTAGGAAGCTTAGGTTATAAAGGTAATGGAAGGGCAAAAATGCAAGGATAAAAATCCACGCAGGTTTCACAGTCTCCACGATCTCGTATTTATCAGAAAGTTCAGCCAAACAAAGAAGGAAAATCTAAAAGCCCCACATCCCCAAACAACCAATTGAGTGAGATGTAGGCAAGATCAAGATGTGGGGTGTTCCCAAACCAAACTTTTAAACTAGAGTCACACTTGATGGTGTCCTTCTCAGTACCTAGAAAAATAACTGGAGAGAAACCCCTCTTTAATTATTTTAAGATGTATTTTTACATCACTGTCCATATAACACACAAGGCAAAGTGTTTTATAAGGACATTATTATTGAATATTACATTATTTTAAAGCATTGTATTTCCTGTAATCATAATTTTCTATTGGTAATCACAGAGAGAAAATAATATTGAAGATATTTTTTGTTGAGTTTTTACACTTTATATTTGGTTGGTTTTGATGCTGTCCATTTCTTTCATAAATAAAACAACGGAGGGCTCTTCTAACAACAGTGGCCATTTCTAAATATATTTGTTTTATTTGTGGTGTGTGTGTACAACAATATGTGGAGTAACCATAGGACAACTTTTGCAGATAATTGGAGCTACTCCTTGACATGTCAGTCACCTTCTCGTCTCTGTATGTGTGCCTTAGCGTTCAGAAGTCATGAACTTCACCTTAGCCCTGTGATTTTATGAGCATATAGGTGATACCCAGGTTATAAAGACTTTGCAGATTCATCCTATAGGATACACTCCATAAACAGAGCAGAACTGACAGCCTGCTGCGCATGCCGCAGCAGACTGAAGGGCACAGGAGCACCCTGGGACACTGAGCGAAGCGGTGGCTTACCCCCCGGGTTGATTTTGTTCTATAATGAGCAAATGAGGAAGCTTTCTCTGGTAAATGTGAACCTCACCAATTTGGCATTTTGACCAAGACTCAAACCCTTGGCAAAACACACATTCTGTTTCTAAGAAAAGAGGGTTCACAGAGCTCAGAAAACCTTGGACATCAAATACCTCTTACAAAACAACATTTTGATGATTTAAGTGTAGATGAATGAGAAACATATGGATTAAATTTCTCTCACAATACACATGGGTTTAAAAATTAAGGGCAAAAGTGCTAGGCAAAATGAACTTCTTAGTTTTCCTGACTCCAAAGGTTTGAAAAATAGTTCAAGTTGCCTGACAAATCCAAGACTCAACTGGGTTCTTCAGTTCCTCCCTGTTAGAACTTACCAACTGAACTCAGAGTTCATTAATTTCTACCTTGTTCTGCAGACAAGGTAGACGCCCCCTTGATAGGGTAGTATAATTAGCAATGACATAGGTTCACCAGTTACACAGGCAGAAGCCCTCGGTTTTTGTTAAATTATAGACTGTTCTGTTTGCCCCTATGTCTTACAGTCATTGTTTAATTGTTACAGGAAAGCAGCAGAGGCTTCTTGGAAATCATAGTTAAATCTAACGTCTTTCTACTTAAAAATGAAGAAATCAGAAGTACTTATTTTATCAAAATATTCCAAAATGTGGCATGTAGACCCATATCAAATATAATGTTTACACAGAGACTTATAGACTCATTTTTCTGAACTGAAAATTCAATATGACATAAACACCATCATTCTTACGCCTTCATGAAACAAGGAGAACAAACTTTCCAATACCTATAGCAAACACAATTAGATGTCAGCTTATGGAGTGGCTGAACCAGTTGCCACTCTGTTTCAACTTTGCAAGAACAGACTTCAAAATCCTTTTTAGAAAGACTTGCAACCCCATAGGAAGAACAACAGTATCAACCAACCAGACCCCCCAGAGCTCCTAGGGACTAAACCACCAACCCAAGAGAACACATGGGGGACCCATGGCTCCTGCTGCATATGTAGCAGAGAATGGCCTTGTCTGGCATCAATGGGAGAAGCCCTTGGTCCTGTGAAGGCTTGATTCCCCAGTGTAGGGGAATGCCAGGGCAGTGAGGTGAGAGTGGGTAGATGGGTAGGTGAGGGAGCATCCTCATACAAGCAGAGGTGGGGAGATAGGATAGGGAGATTGCAGAGAGGAAACCAGGAACAGAGATAACATTTGAAATGTAAATAAATACAATTACAAAAAAAAAAAAAAAAAAAAAAAAAAAGACTTGATGGGTTTTAAATGTTGTTCCAGTCAGTAGTTTCTCTTCCATGTGTTTACTATTGTCTTTTAAAATTTAGTGCGGGGACATTTAAATAACATCACATGAATGAGGAACAGTTTAGCATATTGCATGCATCATCTAGGTAATATTAATCCACCTAAATTGATCCTCTCTCCTAACTCTCATGAATAATTCCGTCAGGGGAGTAAATGTTAAATCAAGGATACAGTATCTTCACAGCCAGTTGCTTAATGACTCCCTGTCTGTATCTGGTATCACAAGAACAAGCAGAAAGTTTATCCATGTAAGGCGATACTATGAAAGAAAAATAAGTGATGAATCACAATCAGATAAAATATTCATGGCTCAAGATACAAAGAAATGTAATGACAAGAGAAGAAATTCTTTCATGTTTGTAGTTATCAAAAGCATTCATTTTTGGAATAAAAGCTTCACATGTGCCAGTCATTTTCCATATTTATTAAAATTTCCATATTTTCTAATTGTGAGAAAAAAGCAAAACACAACCAAAATGTCTTCTTACAGTTCAAGACCAATGAGAATGTCATTGATATAAGAAGGCTTTTCCTCCATTAGACCACCTTAGATTTTCAATTTTGCATTTACAAACACACCTACAAATATCATATACGAGCATATCACATGGATGTTTCCTCAAAACCATACTAAAACACACAAGTATGACCAAAAAGTAATGCTTCCAATTAACTGAACAGGATTCATTTTTTTTTAGCAGTTGTTTCTCATTTTAAAGATTTTAGTTTGTGAATTTCATTTACTTATATTTTTATTTTAATATATATATACACATGAAATACATATAATATAATATCTACTTGATTGTGATACTGAATGTTTATTGGATATGTTTATGTTGCTGGCCAAGTTAAACTTTTCCTGAACATTAGCACATAGCACATACATCCTTTGCAAAAGTCCCTGTGAAGCCAAGGTATTAATTTCCTATTTAACATTCTTCGGGCCAAAAAGGTAGAATGAGATGAAGCTGGGCTTTGAACTCAGTACAGGCTCTTTCCAAGAATGGTGCGCTATACCTGAATCAAATAATGTGTTGAGATATTTAACGATTTCACAGTTTGCTATCAAGTTACTTCGAAGAAGGTTAAATTTGAAAACCCCGTAATAACTGAACAATGTCAGTTTGCCTGACAAAAAGCAGGCTTATCTTAAGTTGTCATTGGATTTTTCTTTTTCTTTTCTGGTAATGAGGCTAGATATTTTATAAATGTCTGTGCTTACCTACTTTCTCCCCCCCCCCCTTAAAGAAAACACAGTCCTCTTTCTATGAAAAACAAAAGCAACTTTAATTAGTTTTCCCACTTTGGCACTTGCCCTTGAATCTACACTGATATTTTTGATTTATAGAATTGACTTATTTAAGAGAGACAGGAAAACAAACAACCTCATATTGTTGACGTAGTTCGTGCTTAATCCATCTTCTTTCATGTACCCCAAGTCCCATTTTTCTTTTTCTCAATTTTCACACTTAACTCCATTTTACCTGAAGTCCATATTCATATCTAAGAGCATATTTTAAATATGAATTTGTCCCTTCTTGTATCGTCACAATTCATACATTTAGTAGAATATTCTGGGTGAAGAGCGTTCAATCTGCAAAGCAGTGTCCTTTCTTTTCCACTTCCCAAGACCTGCTTCTGGTTTCTTTCCCCTTTCTGCCTGCAGTTGCTAGGCCTCTGTGGAATGCCCAAATGAAGCAAGAATAGCAAGCGGTCCAAGGAACTCAAATTTTATTGCTTTTTACCAGGGGATTCCAGAAAAAAAAAAAAAGAGGACTCTAGAATTTTCCTATTTATCTGCTTATTAATAAATAAATTGGAGGGCAATTATTTGCTGACCTTCATTTGAAATACTTGACCTAGAGCTGTAAGAATGCTCTTTATGTTGACCTCCTTATTCTATGATTATCAAAGATCACCCTGTTCAGGTTCAACGAACGTCCTTGAATCAATAATGTAAGATATTTGAAAATATTATGTGTTGAATTCTGCCAAACGTCTTTGTGTCTTTTTTCTACTGAGGTTCTGTCAAAGCTCAAGGGCAATGTGAATGTTCAGACGGAGAGTCACTTCTGTGAGAGAAGTCAGCACTGGACGTATCCACGTGGGCGTGCTTCACATCGGGGACCTGGTTACAGGTACCGTTCTGATGGCGGACACAGGGCTTTGAGTCTGAGGCAGCTGGAATTCCGGGAGCAAGGTGCTCCAAAGGCGCATCTCCAGCTAAGCGGTAACTGCACGATGTGGATGAGGCACAGCGGAGTATAAATGCTCTGAGAAGGCCCCGTGGCCATGTGAAGGACGAAAGGAAAACTTTAGAAGCCTTGAGTTGTACCGTGCAGGGTGGCTTTAATGGTAGAAAATGAAAATCCTAAGTTAGAGGAAGATGGGGAACTAAAATTCTATGACTATTAACTGCTTTTTTTTTTAAAAAAAGATATATTTATTTATTATATATAAGTACACTGTAGCTGTCTTCAGACACTCCAGAAAAGGGCATCAGGCCTCATTACAGATGGTTGTGAGTCACCATGTGGTTGCTGGGATTTGAACTCAGGACCTCTGGAAGAGCAGTCAGTGCTTTTAGCCGCTGAGCCATCTCTCCAGCCCTAGCCTATTAACTGCTTTAAAAATGTTACTGTCATTACTCATGAGAACTTCATACATGTATACAATGAACCCTAGTCATACCCACCTCTCCTTTCCCCTTCAAATTCCTCCCAAGCAACCCGCAAACATGACACTCTCCCAACTTCACGTGCCCATATCGTCTTGAGTTCACTTAGTATTGCCTGTATGGGACAAATGCGGGATGCCCGCAGGAGCATAGAGAATATAATAGTGACAACAATCAAGACAAGAGTGATTCTCCCTTCTCCCACAGCTATTAACTGCTTCTCTGTAGGACATGGGACCTGGACATCTCCTTCCCCCATCTAGAACATGACCACTTCTTTGCCTCTTGTTATTTGACAAATGAGTGACTGAGGGCTCTGAAGAGCCTGTGGGCTTCACACAGCTCCCTCCTTCTGGAAGGGCACTGAATATTTAACAGAATCTGAGAATACCGAGTAGTGTTCCCCAGTAATAGCTCAGTGCCCCCCCTGGCTTCCCCTTCTCTAACACGTTTAAGAGGTAACCCGTTCCTTAGACAACAGCTAAGCAAAGGCCTACAAGCTGTCTAGTTTGTAGAGTGAGTGGTAAGTCAGAGATGTACAAACTGTAGGGCGGGCTAATGTCATTGCAACACTGTGGACAGACTGACTCTTGACCACCCTGGGCTCCGCATCAGGACAAAGCAAGTCTCCAGCTCACTGACCCGACTTCATGTGCCCTCCCGCTTGGCAGGCTCTGATATTACAGAGCAGAGAGAGAGTCTGCTCAATACATTAGTTTTGTGCCTTTCCTCCTCTATTCCTCCTGTATTATTCATTCATCTTTTTATTATATTCTTACTCTTTATATATTAAAAACAACTCAATTTTCTACCTTGTATTCTACTCGTTGCATTTACATAGTTTACCAACCCATTTTTGTTATTGTATAACTTGTTATTTTCTCTCCTTCTCAACCTTCCTATCTTCAGATCAGTTGTTCTCATATTTAGCCTCATTTATCATTCTTTTTGTCATTACCACCTCCTTCCTTTATCTCATTCAATAGTTATTTTCTCTTAAATGATTTTTTTTTAATTTTGTAGCTTACGCCGCATTATTGTGTTATTTTACTTTCTATGGTCAATGGTCAATGAGGTATAATTGTTGAGAATCAATCAATTTAAAATATTCTGGTGTAGTGATGTTGCTATAATAGTAGTTTATTTTTTGCTTCCTCATGGTACTGGGGACAGAACACTGAAGTCAAAATTGCTAACACAGATTTCCAAGTAAAACAAGAGAGATGCCCTCAACCCACAGATGTGCAAATTGCAACACAGAAGGAGAGACAGGAAAAAGCAAGGCAACACAGCTCTTTCAAAAGGGCATAATTTCTCAATTACCAAATGCAAAGATAAGGAAGTGGGTGAAGTGCCGGATCCTTAAAGAATTCAAGAGTTAGTCTGTGAAATTCATCAGCAATTCCAGAGAGGGAGCCAACCAAGCAGAGGCATGAAGAGAACCAAGGAAGGACCCAGAGAAGAGAGCGCAGAGGAGAAAGTCAGCAGAATGGGTACAAAAGACATAAAATAATGTATGATTTTGAGGGACAACAACAAAACACATGCACTGGACATGAAGTAATAACAAAATCGAAAATAAAATAACACACTGGCAAACATCACTGGCAGACTAGACCAAGGAAGAGAACGAACAGCAGAGGTAAAGAGGAAGGTCAAGCATATGCTACCTTCAGATAACAGCAATAGGAATAAGTGTATGAACGTGTGCTTGACAACGAGTTTCAAAAACTTCGGTGAAGAGGCCAAACCTAAGAATCAAATTATGAAAAGGAGTCACAGACACAGAGACGAATGGAAGAGAATAGAGCAATAGTTTACAACCAGTGGGTTGTGACCCCATTGGTGAGTCAAATGGCTCTTTCACAGGGGTCATATATCAGATATGCTACATATCAGATATTTATATTATGATTCCTAGCCATACCAAAAATTATAGTTGTGAAGTAACAATGAAATAATTTTATGATGGGAGGAGGGTCACCGCAACCTGAGGAACTGGGTTGTGAAGAATGAGGATGACTGGAAGAAAGAATGCAGACATAAACCCATCTAATTACAGGCACACGGTTCTTGCAGAAGTTATCAAAAACATATTAAAGATTGCTTCCTCAAACGGCACTCACCAGGTTGAGTTTCCACACGTGGAATAATGAGACTACGTCTCCGTCTTCCGCTCTGTAAGAAACTAGTTAAACATTTGGCAAAGTTTTTAACGTAAGACCTAAACATTTGAAATTGCTATGTGATGCGCAGGTAAAACACTGGAGGAGCACAAGCACGAGCAAGGGCAGTATGAATAGGATTCCCTTAGCTCAAGAAACAATTGGGAGAACAGAATGAAATTTAACAATTTCTGCATATCATGCCAAGAGACAGCCTAAAGAAAGAGGGAATAAAAACTTTTGACAACTACATATCCTGTCAGTTTTAATATCTAGACTCTATGGAGAGTCTGTAAAACCAAACACTAACAATCAATAAAAAAATGGACAAGTGAGCAGATAAAAGGAAACACATTCCCTTGATCCCTTAAAAAATATGAGAAAATATCAAACATCCTTTGCCTTCACAGAAATGGAAGTGAAAAGGGCATTAGGATTCCATCTTACTTAAGTCAAAATGGTTGTCATTAAATAACAACAGAGACACACCAGGTATGGTGAGGAAATGTGTACTTTAAGTAGAGGTGTAGTTCAAAGCCATCTGTTACAGACTGAGATCAAGGTCAGCCTGGCCCACATGAGAAACAAGTAGGGAAAGTAACAAAAGTTTGCCACAAATTCTGGTGCAGGGGTGAGGAAAAAGGAATTCCTGCACAGTGTGGTAGGAAGATAAATTTCAGGCAGTGTATAAATTAACATGAAGTGCAGAAACTGAGCATAGATCCTTTTTATGTGGTATTTCTATCTCGGTTCTAGCAAGATCCATGAAGGGATCTTAAATCAGCATACTACAACCATGCTTGCATATCCTTGTCCATCACAGGCTATCCATAATACTTATAATATGGAAGCACCCTACTGTTCATTAATAGGTGAGTGGCTAAAGGAAGTACTACAGACACACACACATACACACACATACGTATGCATGTACACACTCACACCACACTGGAGTTTTAATCAGTCATGAAGAATAATAAAATTATGTAATTTGAAGTATAAAATATGGATATAAACAATATTGTATCAAGCAAAATATCCCAGACTCATGAATATTATATTTCCTAGATTAAAATATGCAAATATGATTTGGAAGTAGAAAGGAGGCTATGTAGGAAGAGGAAAGAGAGGTGGGGGAGATAAAAAGATCTCACTCTTTCTTATATGCATCACCTAGATTTAAATATACATATAAATGTATACAAATATGACTCAGAAACAGCAGGGGAGAAAATGAACCAGCATTAGGGAGCAAAGACGGGTGATTGATATGAATGAAATACCAAAATATTTATGTAAAACTATTTTATACACTTCATAAACATTTAAAACATTTATGATTTAATATTAAATAGTATTTCTAAGAGAAACAACAGTTGGTTACAATACATTTCTTATATAAACAACTTTTCATGATTACAAGCTTTATTCATTATGTGTAGATTTTTTAAATGTTTTAATTTTGATATCTAGTTTTGATATAAATATTATATTGGCTTTAGAGAAGGAAATAAAGAGATTTCTCCTTCAATTTTCTGTAAGAAGACATATCACGTTAGCACTTGATTATTCAGAGTTTGGTAGAATTCACATGACAATCAATTTGGACAGAAGATTTTCCTTTGTCAGTTTATATTCTAAACCTATTTTTATAAAGAAGTACAAAAGATTCCATTGTGTTCTTTTACTGATTAATTTTTTTCCTTTTATTGAAAATGGACTTTTTCCTCATATAATATGGCCTAATTATGGTTTCCCCTCCCTTTACTCCTCCCAGTTCCTCCTAGCTTCCCTTTCCATCGAGATCCGTCCCCTTTCTGTCTCTTATGAGAAAACAAAAACAACTAAGGGCTAAACAAATTAGTAAGATGCAATGAAAAATAACACATCAGAACAGGACAAAGCAGCCGAACAGAAGGAAGAGAGCCCAAGAGAAGGCAAAAGAAACAGAGACCCACTGGCCCACACAGTCAGGAATCCCATACAGACACCACATAATTGAAGATAAATATATATTATAAAGCTAAATGGAAAGGACCTATAGGGTAAAAAGAGAGGAGGAAGATACACAATAAAGTTAAAAAATAATAAGATAAAAAATTGAAAGGGCGATGTTGGGGTAGAGGGTTAACACAACATTATGAGACAAGGAACCTCCAGAGTGCTGTTGAGTTCATTGTTGGTTGGCCTACTCACGGACAAGCAGACTGCACAAATATGTAGTCTGTATCCCCAGTGAGACTCCCTTAGCGGAAATCAAATTTTTGTAAGTGATTATCCATTGAAGACTGCTTCAGGGTTATGGATGGGGGGGGTGGGTCTACTTCTCTTAGCTCTTGGACACTATCTGATGAGATCCACGTAGACTCTGTTCATACTGCCGCAGACTTTGTGAATTTCATGCGTACATCTATTCTGTTGACTTATTCCCTTGGTGTGCTCCATCCCTGTGGCTCCTTTCTGTCTCGTCTTCTGCAGGGCTTGCTAAGCAGAGGGAAAAGATGATAAGATAAAGACACACTGTTCATATCAGAGCGTTCCCAGGTCTCTCACTCTCACCATATTGTCTAGCTTTGGGTCTTCGCATTTATTCTCATCTTCTGCAGAAGGAGGCATCTGTGATGATGGTTGAGAATGAGTAGAGCAGAATGTCATTAGGAATGTCCAGTTCTCCATCCCCCATTGCTACATATTTTAATTCGACTTCCTAACCATCCGTACTTCTCTCCTGTCCTCCCTTCCCTAGTACCTGATAGTTCCTTCCCCTTATTTCCTCCCCCCTCTCTCCCTCCCTTCCACCACCTATGGTGACCCTCCTATTCCCCCCTCAATGCAGGACTGAAGCATCCTCTACTGATTTCTTCTTCAATTTCTTTCTTCAGTGTAATAAAAGTTTTACCATGCAAGTCTTTCATTACTTGGCTAAATTTATCCTAAGGTATTTTATATTATTTAAAGCTATTGTGAAGATGATGTTTCCCCAGTTTCATAGTCTATTAATCAATTTTATAAAGAAGAGCTACTGGTTTTGTGATTAATTATTTATCCAGCGACTTTTCTGAAAGTTTTTTTCTTTTCAGCTGTAAGTTTTCCCAGTGGCATTTTTATGGTTACTTATGCATGCTATCATGTCGTTTGCAAACAGACAAACTGTGCCTTCTTCCCTTACAATTTGTATCCCTTTTGTCTACTTCAGTTGTTTTATTGCTTTGGCTAAGACTGTAGTTACCATACTGAAGCTATGGAGAGAGTGGACAACCTTTGTTTTGTTCCCTGACTTTAGTAGAAGTGTTTTGAGTTTTCTCTATATCAGTCGATGCTGGATTTGGCCTTGCTGCAACTGACTTTATTATGTTGAGATATGTCCTTGGTATTCCTATAGCTCCAGGATTTTTATCATAAAGAGATGTTAGATTTTTGTAAAATACCCCCCCACCTCCTTGCATCTAGTGAGGTGATATTTTGGATCTTATCTTGCAATTTAGTTATATGGTGACTTACATTTTTGATTTATGTATGTTGAGACATCTAGGCATCTCTCAGATAAATGCTACTTGTTCATAATGAATGACCTTTTTGTCATATTCTTGTATTTGTCTTGCAAGTATTTTATTGAGAAATTTTGCATCTACATTCAGTAGGGGATTTGGTCTGTAATTCTTTCTTAGTTGTTTTTTTATGTGAGTGGAGCATCAGGGCAATTATGGCTTCTTAAAATGAATTGGGCATACAACTTCTGCTTCTATTTTGTGGAATAATTTGAGGAGTAATGACTTTAATTCTTTGCTGAAAAGCCATTGCAATAAAACCATCTGGCCCTGGGATTTTTTGATAGACAGACTTCTTATTACTGCTTCATTTCACTATACTGATAGTGTATAATGAGATAAACGTGCCTCTCAAGGAGTGCTTGATCACAGAGTGTACAACTGCATGTGTCACATCTTAGCTAAAAATTATTAACATTGCTAATTCTTATTTGAATCACAAATTCTTTAGGAGGAACTCTTTTGTAAATTGATGGCACTTACTTCTAAATTAATTATGTTGTGATTTAAGATTATATTTTATACTTTGATTTTAATGTAATATTTTAATTAGAGAATTTCATGCATGCATAAAATATTTTTAAACCACATTGTCTAATTACTCCCCAGAAGAACTTCCAAATTCATAGTCTCTCAACTTCGTGTTCTCCCTTTCTTTGGTTTTTGGTTTTGTAACCCACTAAGTCCAATTGGTGCTGTCATATATCCACAGGAGGAATATGAACCATTGGAGCAAAATTCGTTTAACATGGACCATATCACTAAAGAAAACAGACTCTTCCTTCCATGGTGGCCATCTCCTCTCATCATCTCCTCAGCTGGGGATGAAGGCTTGTGAAGCCCTTCTTGCAATAGGCAGGAATGTTGACTGACTTGACCTTCCACAGGTCTTGTGTTCGCAACCACAGCTGCTGTGAGTTCATGCGTATTATGTCCAGAGAGCACTATTTCCCAATAGTGCCCTCCCAACATCTGGCTCTGAAACTCTTTCAGTTTCTTCTTCCCCAATAGATGTTTGTATATTCCTTTCCAGACCTTATGGAAAGGAATGTGATACAGATAGGCTTCCCATTGGCTAAACATACCGAAGGCACTTATTTTCTGCACTTTGACTGGTTCTAAGGCTACCGAGGTGAGTGAAAGAACAACTATTATTGGAGAAAAGTAAAACATAGGATATTTGAAAGGAGAAAGTGAAGTGAAGAAAGGCATGGAGAGTAGGGCAGAAGGAGATGGGGTGAAAGGGCTAACTAACAGGAAGGATATTTGAAAAGGATAAGCAGAAACATGATTATATATATATATATATATATATGTATATATATATGTGCATGTGTGTGTATGTGTGTGTGTGTGTGTGTGTGTACATAAATGCAGGCATTCACAGAGAGAGAAGAGATAGATAGATAGATAGATAGATAGATAGATAGAGTTTAATTGTCATTATGCTATACAGGTAATTATGCTCCTCCAGAAGCCGTAGATTTCCCAAAACAAAAACCAACCAAACAAACCAACAAGCCCCCTCCCAATACCAGGTGTGGCCTACCTCTCCCCAAGCTGTTGGTCAGAGATGTTCTGTAGACTCCCCAAACAGTATAGACTATTCCTATTGTTCTTTGTTGTTCCTCAGAATTTGAGTAAGACTCTACTGCTGAAGATATCACACGCTTTAGTCATAGCGCATATAGAATTCAAGCTATTACTGACCAGGGAGCTTCCTTTCTGATGTCTACCTATCATAGTGCCAGAAAGTATTACGTAGCCGGTGGGGAGAGAAGAATCCTTAAGAGTCTTACCCAGCTGTAAATGCTGTGCAGAACAATGAGAACCAGCCTGGTAAGGGATTCCCACTGGAGCACTAGTGGGAATGTTATGAGAGAACCCAACTACTTTCTAACTGGCCCACTCTAGGGGAGGAACTGTATGGCTGTATTGTAAATCTGACCAACATCTTTCGGCTGGGGAGTGCCTAGGGATGTCCTTATAACTATCATTTAGTAAAATCATACTCTATCAAACTTTCCTCCAATGTATATATCCCTACTCATAGATTAGGGAAGTTCTCAGTCTTTCTCATAGAGGCTTCTTTGTGCACTGGATGGCAGTTAATTCAGAAACTCAGAACTGGTAAATATGTTTGTTCTTTCAGACCAATTAAGGAGAAAGAACATTTATTGCACCACTAATACTTGCTTTCCATTTGATAGAGATCTGAATTTCTCATCTGTGATGTTTTTCTCTTCCGTGTGTCACTCCTTTCATCCTTCCAGGCACGGTGTGTCTGTGACAATGAATTGCCCAGTGTCTATATGTTTGAGAAAGGGTTGGTTCTCTGACTTTGCAGGATAAACTTCAGTTGTCCTAGAAAGCTAGCTTTATGGCTCTCAAGTTTTTCTGTAAACATTTCACTCTCTTGTTCTTGCTTGCATGGTTCCTGATGTGAAGTCTCTTCTTTTATTTCTTCTTCTTCCCTTTCCTTCAAGCTGTTTCACCATCTTGTTTTGTCTAAGGATTTTCGGTGTATTTTTCTTTTTGCATTTATAAGAGTTTCCCAGGGCCCCTGTAACAAATCACCATAAACTGGGTGACTTAAAGCAACAGAAAAGCATTTTCTCACAGTTATGGTCACCAGAAGCCCCATATCAAGGAGTCAGCATGACTGTGTTCTGTGCAAAGGCCTTAGGGAGGCCTTTTCCCTTTTGCCTGCCAGCTTATGGGGGCTGCTGGCAGTCTGTGGTCCCCTGGCTCCTGTGCATGTTGCACTGATTTCTGCTTCTTGGTTCATTTTCTCTTTCCCCTCTGTTTCTGTTCTCAAATCAGCTCTTTTCTTATCAGGAAAAGATTTAGGGGCCACCCTGAGTCCAAGATGATCTCAGCCTATGATCCTTAATTTAATTATTCGTGCAAAGACATGTTCCAGGAGTTCAGATTTGGTTGTGTCTTTTGAGTGGCCACTATTCAACACGCAAGAGGAGCCCAGTCCGGGACATTTCTTTCGGTCTTTCTCTAGGATCACAGTTACTTTCTCCTGACCGTGTCCAGTCCACTGCCGAACCCATCAAAGGCATTCTTGCCTTCTTTGCTTTGCCTTCCAGTACTTTGTCTTAATTTGGAATTAAGTTTTTATCTCTCTAATTATGCTACCATTTGTTCTTGTGTATTGTCTACTTGTACGATTTTCCTTAACACATTAGCTCATTACCCAGGTTATTAATCATTTTAAGTTCTTTGTGAACTCAAACTCATGTCATCTGAATTCAGTTCTAATGCTTGCCTTGTGAACTCCTGCTGTTTTTTGCTGTTGTTTCCTTGCTTGTTTGTTGTTCTTGCCTTTCAGCATAACTTACAGATATTATTGAAAACCAGGCATGATGTCCCAGATTATTAGAACTGAGATATTTAGGTTTTTATTGTGGGGTTTTATTTTAATCTGGCCACAAAATAGACTGCCTTTAATATTTGCTGTAGCCATAGGGCCCAAATGTTGCAATTTCTCTTGCTTTTATTGCTCACAATCTTGTGGTTTTCTTGAGTATTTCTTGTCTCAAATAGTCAACGTTTTGTAGTTCTTTAACCTAAGGATCGTTCTCACTGGAGCCCCGTTGCTATGTGTGCAGTGGGCGGTAAGGGAGGAATTCTATAATTTTATGATTTATCCTATGGCTTGCGTTCTGGCTGTGATCTCAATTTCTTGCCCTGACTCTATTCAGGTGAGACAAAAAAGTAGAGGCAGGTAGAGTTGGAGAAATACTTTCCTTCTGGGTAGTTCTGGTAAAATTATACACTGGCAAGTTAGATTTTATTTAAAAAGTCCGGGGGTGGGGTGGGGTGGGGTGTGGTAGGGTGGGGTGGGGACATGTCTTTGCATATTTCAATGAGATTACTCGATCCCAAGGTCATAGCTGGGTCTCCAGAGAAGGATTTTTCACCTCAGCATTGTGAGAAACTGGTGGGTAAAATTCAAACTCAAACCCCTTTCCCACACGACTGACTTTCAAGAATTTCTCAGTATCTAGCTGCTCTATATTTGATCTTCACAAAATCATCACAAAGGCCATTTAACTATTCATAGTTACTGTGGCTTTTTTTTGCTAGATGAACATGTCTCAGGTTGGACTCCGTAGATTTTATATTTAGTTTGAGGTGCTTAGTCTTTCTGAACAACAGCTATCTGAAGCTAGGCAGCTGTGATGCTCCTCACAGCTCAGCGTTTTTTCTTGCCCGGAGGACCTCTGTGAAATCCTATTTTACTTAGATTGTTTATGCTGCCTTTTACTGTACATTATGCATTCAACGTCTCCTAGTATAATCCTTCCCTTCTCTTTCATAAGTCCTCTCAGATAGAACATTTCTGACGTTCTTCAGCATCAGTTGCCTCATACTTCCTGTCAGAGTGGAAACCGGAAGTCCAAGTTTAGGGCGAGAACTACCAAGATGGATTCAGAGCTTCACTATCTCTGACTTGTATGTTATCCTCTGCCCTTTGTTTCTTGGCTCTGGCTTTTTCTATACTCCTTTTTTCTTTTTAAACAATCCGTTTGACTTGTTAATTGTACTTTTTACAATATGCTTTTATCTGTCAGATTACATCCACATCCACAGATCTTTTTCTGCTTCCCTGTAAAGAATGACCTAGTGAATGATATTATTCGCATTCCTAAGGCATTTCAACCTTCAGAAAGCCTTGCCTGCTTAGGCAATTGAAGGGAGCTCTCATACTTTTGTTTGTCTCAGAAAAGTTATTTGGAGGCGCGGAGGAAGAGCTCAGCAGTTAAAAGCAGCTGCTGTTCTTCCGGAGGACGTGGGTTCAGTTCCTAGCCACACATGGGCTCTAAAAACCGTTGGTAACTCCAGTTCCAGGGGACTCCCGTCCCCTCTTCTGGCCTTCGAATGTACTGCGCACATATGATACACATACATACAAGCAGATGAACGCTCATATACATGAAGTAAAAACTTTGATTACCTGTATGCTCTTCAGTGACTGGCTTACGATGAAGACAGGAGGATTTCTCATTCTCTTGGCCTGGCTGTGGTCAGAGAAATTTACCTTCGTCTTGGGATAGGGTTTGCTTTAGTCGGAATTGCTGCTCGGTCATATGCAGAATCTGAATCCTGCCTAGCACGCTGGGAACTGTTAGGTGTAATAACTTCCTGAGATTCTCCCCGCAGCAATTTCAGTCCTGTACTGATATAGAACATTTCACTATGGCGTTCTCCCGTTCCTTTTCAAGGTCTAGAACCTCTGATGGATCCTGAGAAAGAAGACTTTCCTGCCGCCCTCCCCCCGCCTCCTACAAGCTGAAGAGTTTAGCATTTACCTTACAGTGAATGGACTGAGAACTGGATTTTGTAAGGGCCGGGGAAATAAAAAAACTTCCCTTCCTACAACCTGTGTCCCAAAGCATTTACTCTGTAAGAAGAAGTCGATTAAAGTTTTATAGCCCGTTGCCAATGTGCTTCCTCTCTGATCCACTTCATTTTTAGTTTTCCTGACGAGTGTTTTGTCAAAAAGTCAAATTCCATAGAGGTAGGTTAGCTAATAAAGTTCCTTACCCCAGTGATATTTTATAGTTATTTTAAAGAGACATGTTAGTTGACGTTAATTTTTAAATTAGTAGGTATTTCCTCTCGTTGAAACTCAGAAAGCAGAATTCTACCATGTTTTAGCTGGCACTGCGCTATGGACAAGAAAGCTGTCATCCCTGGCAATGAAGATCTTCTCTCTGTGTTGTTGAAAGTGCGCCATCTCTCTTCTGTGGGAGTGTTTTATTCCCTATTGACAGGCGCGTGTTTGCCATGGGTTTGATTCCTCTGTCCTTGCCTTGCACCCTGTTCCCTGTGTCTTGCCGTTGAGGGATGCCGTTGAATCTTCTCACGGATCCTTCTCATCGTTGGAGGTTAAAGCTCTACCTTTAGGTTTTATTAACTTTCCTAGAAGTTTTCACAAACGCCTTCAATTTTTCTGTTAATGAGTTTGTGTTCAATCACAACTTACTTTTTAAGCAGTACACCAAGGGTCTGTTCTTTAAACATCACAGTGTTTAAATTTCTTAAAGTTCTTCTAAGGACTGATATTGAACACTATCATAAAAGAGGATGCAAATGTCCTGTCATAGAGCTTACATTCTTGTTGTGGATAGGTGTATAATAATATTTTTTGATAGTGAAAGTATAAAATCCAGGTCAGTAATGGATATTCTAACTGTATATGAGTTCATTCACATATATAATATATACATATTATATATGTGTGTGTGTGTATGTGTGTGTGTATGCATGTGTGTGTGTGTGTAGAGAGAGAGAGTAGAGAGAGAGACAGACAGAGACAGAGAGACAGAGAGAGGCAGGGAGAGACAGAGAGACAGAGAGACAGAGAGAGACTGTGGGTCTGGCTAATCTTTGTGTCTGATGTTATTTTACTTGTGATTTTTCTCATGCAATAAAGTTTATGCAATAAATAGAAGTTCTTTTAAGACAAGTTTCACATTTCTAACATTTTACATGAAGTTTTGATTGTTTTTCTGATTATCTAAAATATATGCACATTATTAGCCTCTGTATAATAGGTTTTATGTCCACGTTCTTGGGCAGCAGGCATTTGTCTTCTCACAGTTCTAGAGTGTAGATGTCAGAGAGCACAGCCCAGGTCTGGTACAGGCTCCGACCTCTACAGTCAGGTACTTGGCTTCTCATTGTTTCTCTGGAGTTTGCATAGAGATAGAGAGGCATTTCCATATCATCAGAGTTATCTTCTGTCTGAAAAGACTACTATTCAGTTTGTCTTCTAAACCACATGACCCATGGAAACTCCAACTCCAGGAAACAGCCCCTGAGTGCCAGGTTGGGGCTTGATAGAGATTTTGGGGAATATGATGAAGTCCTCGTCAAGTGTCCTTGACTAGTAATTTTATTTTTTTTTTTTGTCCTTTCTTACTTGTAGGGTTTGCCTTGAGAAAACTCTTCCGAGAAGTATGCTGGTATAAGGAACACTTCTAACTAGGATTCCTCCACCCTCCTCCAGGAATAATCAGTTCTCTGCATACCTGTCATTCAGAGTCAATCAAGTCTTGAGATAAAAGACAACAGACTCTAGATGCCCTCTGATACAAACAGGCTTTCTAGTAAAGCCGGGTTCCCGTGTTTCAGCTACAAGCTGAGCTCCACGTCCTCAGCATGTGACACCATTGCTGTGAATTCTGAAGCTCCTCTCGGCTACAAAAAGCAAAACAAAAGGAACAGTTTACACACTATTATCCATTAGTTTTGTATTGCGCATTTTAAAAACTGTTCTAGATACACTGAATTCTCATCAGTCTGTTGATTTCTAGGTCATCTTCTCATAACGATAAATTAAAACAGAAGAATTCACGACAATAAGCTGTTCTTTTAGAACCTTTGTGTTACAAAGGTGCTGGTGAAGAATAAACTATTGGGTACTTCTTATGAACTAGAAAAAGTGTAGCTGTGGATAAAGGGCACTTTTACAATGTTTCCCTGAATGCAGTCTGAAAATTACATGAGCTTAACTTAAAAATAATTAACATTTTCTCGCTCTGGAATATAAGGGTATTGTGTTTAGTCTGAAGTTAGCTTAGAATTGAATTCCTGATTTGGCCCATGTGACAAAAAAAAAAAAAAAAAAAAGAGAGAGAGAGAGAGTCCAAAGTTATATAGGAAACAGAGACATGGCAGGATGTGTAATTTACAGCTTACTCTCAACACCTTTTCAGTTTAATGAGCTGAAATTAACCGGGACTTTTTGGTTTTCCTGTATCATTTTATACACTTACATAGGTAAAAAAGTAATGTGGTTTTTGTTTTTTTTTTTTTTACTTTTAACATCTTTATGCATACAAAAAATGTAATCACTGGTGTAAATTTTATTTTACACATTAATAATGGGATATAAGAAAATTCTAGTATTTAAAACTTAAGCCTATTGGTATCAAATATTCCTCAATTATTTTTATAAAACATGTTTTAGTAAAGTAAACACACATGTAAATTTTATTTGAAAAACAGTAATTTTAAAGATTTTTTTCAAACCCGTATCGTCTCTGCCTATCTTTCTGCTCATGGGAACACACACTTATTTACAAATGCGGCACCACTGGGAAGTTAGTCACAGGGGGTCTGGTGATTCACCTGTGAGTATAGTGTACATCTTCTAAAACAAAGGTATAATAAACAATTCCTAATTTAACAAACTAGCCAGACCATATGAGAATTTCTCCAAAGTCCCTAACAGTTCTTTATTGTATTTTTACCTTTGTTTTCCATTAATGGCCTCATTAATGAACCCACATTGTACTTAGCAGTTATGTCCTTTTGCTTAATGTGATGTTATTGTAGCTCAGCTGAGGCTCTCTTGTAGCAGATCAACCTTCACATTTTCTCTGATTTTTTTTTTAATCACTATTATTTAACTCCATCCTGTATTTTCTTTTCTGGAATTGGAGGGACTTGACTAGATTCAGATTAAGTAATTTTGGCAGTGATACCTCATGAACAATGTGTACCTCATACCGCATAATATCACTTGGCAAATGCTAGGATGTCTCACGTTAAGGACGCTAAGTGGTCACGAAGTTAAGCATGTATATTCTCCATCATTTGGGAGTGTTTGTGGATGATTTTACTCTGGAGTCAAGCTAGCTTTTTCCTGCTGATATTTTTATTGGTGACTATAGCACACTTTCACCATTCTTGCCTAAGTAACAAGCCAACTTCTAATCCTGAATAGGATCAGAATCAAGTCCTGTGCTCTTTAATGGAGAGACTGTCTTCTGATCAATAACAAGTTCACTCGATGCCTACTTATTTTCTTAGCCCGGCATCTTTCTACACTGGAAAGATGAGAAATACAACTTGCCCACTAAAAACCCTTGATTTATCTATCCTCATGCTTTTCAATTTGTTTTTTAGGTTACACACATACACACACATATACACATGCAAAAGAGAGCGTGGTTTGTAAGTTAGTGTAGGACGTCAACGTAAATTTATTTTGGACCCACTATTATGTCTTCAGATATAAACCCAGGAGACACATCAGGGGAAAGAGGAAGAAAGAAAAGAGAAGAAGGAGGAGGAGGAGGATCTACATCACTCTTAATAAAAAGACTTCTTGATTATCAGCAAGTTCCTATTGACGGTCTTTGTCTACCTCTTGTTACTTCTTGCTTGATAACGGAGATTCCTGTAGTGGAAAGTTAAGTTTGTAGATTCAGAAAGCCCATAAAGAGTTTTTAAGTGCCTCTTGGGCTTCTGTCTTGCAAGCTGGAGCTAAGTCATCTTGAATTGATTAGTTCTTTTAATAAAAGTCATGACTATAAAAATGGTATTTCTTTTATTTTCATAAATTGAATCTAAATTATTTACACAAATGAGTTTTGATTTCTCTACTGTTTTGAACCTCTTCAATGTTGAAACATTTTCATTTTTTGAAGATGAACTTTATTTTTGAAAAACAATTGGAATTTGTGAACTAAGCTTGGTGACTAAGAACTGTGAAATAAACAAAATAATAACCAATTTGGTAACAACAAAATATTTTTGCTGAAAGTACACAAAATACTGCAGTGGATAAGGGACCAATTATTGTGTCATAGTTCTCAACTATTTACAAATATCAAGTGCTCATGATTTATATAGTTTTATTGGTTTAATTTTTACTTAATAATCATATAGGACAAGCACTATATCTTCATTACAACTGTTGGAAAATGAAAAAGCTTTTCTATATCTTGAGATTGGAAATGAATAGGTCTCTCTCAGTTCCCTCTGCTCTCTGTTCTCATTCTTGGGATCTTTGTCTCGCTAATTCTTTTTTTCCCTTGCTCACAAACATCCTGTGTATTGACATGACCCATGGTTCAAGCCCAAGGTGTATTGTCCATTGGACGATTGGACAATGCATTCTGAGCTCATTGGCTTAACATTTCCCATTGTCTTTCTTCTGTCAATCAGGACAGCAGTCTTTTCTTTTTTACATAGTAGCTACTAATTCATTCATTATAAGTTTATTAAGTATCTGTCACACACAAGACAATGTACTAAATTATGGAAATATGAAGATGATGTTGAGATCTTTCTTAACCTACGAGTACAGGATAATTAGCAAGACTTCCAAGTAATAAGCAGTAATTTAATGCAATGGGATATATATACAAGTATATTCTATCCCTTAGGGAACTCCATGGCTGAAAATATCCAGTCAATTCTTGTTTGCCAGTGCTATTTTTCTACTCATTCTCAAATAAAGTAAAATCAGTGTTGGTTGGTTTTCTCAATCACTCTCCACCTTGTTTCTTCACCAGTGTAGGGTCTCTCACTTGAACCCAGAACTCACTGGTTGATTTAGCCAAGGTTGCCTGTTCACTCAAGGATTACCTGTCTTCATGTCCAGCACTGGCATGACAAGTGGGCTGCCAGGCACACCTGACATTTCTGGAAGTACTGAAGATCCAACCTCTGGTCCTCAGACTCAACTGTGTGGCAAGTGCTTTACCCATTCCCAATTCTTTATTTTTATTGTTTGTTTAGAATAGTTTTCTTTAAGGGACTGGCCCCTGGGAATTTGAGCATGCTCTGGTGAGTATATGGGCAGCACAAATTAGACTTAGTATTTCTTTTTTTTTTTCATTGTTTTTCATTTCTTCGTTTCTATGTGGGGGGTTCATAAGGATGGGGGGGATGAACCTGGGAAGAATGGGAGGTACTGTAATCAGGGTGCATTATGTGAGACTCCTAAATAACCAAATATTATTATGTAAAAAAACTAAGTATCTTGCACTATTGGACTACCTTGGTAACAATCGTCCTTCACGTGAAGAGAGAGGTCATTTTCATTTTTCTCTGGTAGCTGTAAGTACTAAGGATAGTGTTTTTCATGTGCGAATACATGTACTCTTTAAGGATGTGACAAAGCATTCAAAAGTGAAATTTCTTTGATCTGAAAATGCAAAGGAACTACCCTTGAACTGTTGCTTTATTAAGGATATGATTTGAGTTAGAAGTCCTAAGGGAATTATTTGCTTCTTTGCTTAGTTTTGTTTGTTTTTCTTTTGTTTTCTGTTAGATTGTATTTTGATATTCTTAACTTGTGGTTTGAGTAGATTCCATGAGATTACAAGATACATACACTTTCCCCTTACTCTTTGGTAAAGTGTCAAGCATACTATGAGAACCTTAGACATATTATTAGTCCTTAAAACATCCTTAGAAATGTGAGTTCATTTTTTTCACTGTGACCTTTGAGCTCATGCTCTCAATTTTCTTTGGTATATTTTAGATGTACAAGGGATCTGATAATAACTATCTGTTGCAAACCTACCTGACTCCTGGATATTTAAAAATTACTAACTACTAATGTGAAGCAACCCTGAGCCCACAGTGGGGCAGCAGCCTCTTCGCTTTTGCCAGTTTGTTTTTGTGTTTGTGTCTGCTTGTCTCTACTCCAGAACTAACTCTGCTAGATGCCAACAGCCTTGACTCAACAGTCTTGACTCAAGCTGAGGAGTCCATCAATCACCTTGACCGGAATTCAAGATAGTTACCTGACCAGGTGTTTTGAAATCCCTTTATGGAACCCCTCTTTTGGTACACAAAGCAGCAGACCCACATGGGTGGCAGAACATCTGGGGCCGTTGTGTCCCATCCCTTTCAATTCCTCTCCCCTCTATCGTCTGTGGTCTTGCAGAGGAGTATATGTGTGAACCGTTAGTCACCGTATTTCACCATCTCCAGCAGTCCCTATGCCCACATATTAGCTTTTGCACTTTCCTATTCACTCCTTCCCACTTTCCTCCAGGACCTCTGCACAGGCTGTCCATAATATTTGCTGTCCCATAATCTATTCTATTTGGATTAAAGAAAAAAAATCCTTGAGTTAAAAAAATTAATGAAGTAAAGTAATAGTTGGTCAAGTCAGTGTTGGGCTATAACTCTAGTCCGAATAATTGTCCATACCCAAAGGGAAATGAAGCATTTTGTGTCCCAGCCCCTTCAGTTATCAAGCACATGCATGAACGAATTTAGTACTACATGATATCAAAGATCTTCTTAGTCTCCAGAATTCCATTGTTTTATAGATATTGATCTTTTTTTCTTCACTTCAAAAACTTTCCCTAGTCTTTATTAGGAAGACCAACATTCAAGTCACTATGACACCAAGCAGAGCACTAGGCAGCACAATTACTGAAACATTCATTATCGTGAATTATCGATAGTTATCGATATGTCAGCATCACTCTCACCAAAATGCAGAAGGATTAGCATTCCGTAGTTATTCCCAAAGCAGAAGCTGATGTCTGGTCTTCTTGGATGAGAACAGAGGAATAAGATGAACCAAGGGCAGGGATTTCAGGAACCATGTTCCCAACATACTCCAGATCTAGTAAATCGAATCCAAGAAGTAGGTGCCATTCCCTGACACAAACCACTCCACTGTCCTTATCCTAAAGATGCAGCCCACACAAGAACCAGGGTCACTCCCTCAGGTATTCAAACCCAAGCAGGAAATTGTCACCAGGTGGCGCCAAACTGCAGCTAAGGTTGAGGTGAATTTGAATCATAGAATGTATCTTGCGTTTCCATGTAATTTTTTTATTATTTTTGAGTCATCTATAACCTTATGAGCAAATTCTGTAAGTTCTGACAACTCATTGGTCCATCTGAGTAAAGTTGAGAACCTTCAAGTGTTGACCAAACTAAAAAAGCCTTCCTACTTGTTTTTTTGTCTTGTTTTCTTCCTTCTGAGGACTTGCATTCATTCACTTGGAAAGACCAACTATTTGTTAAATTTCCATCTCCCTATGCCTTTGCCAATTCTCTTCTTTTGTCTGGGATGCATTTCCGGCCATGGCCTTTGTGTTCTAGATCTAATTAAAAGCTTTTGCTCTGAAAAGGTCAAACCTGTAGTCATCTCTCCCCAAAGTGTCACCTTCTGTGAACCTCCTTGGATCACTTCCAGCCTTTCAAAGGGCAGAGTCAATAGTCCGAGTTCTCGAGTCTTCCAAAGCACTTTGTTCATGTTTGTTATAGTTATCACATTAAGACGTCTTCACTGTGTTTGTCAGTTTGCTACTTAGTGGGAAGGCCATTCAAGCATAGGAGGAAGCCAGACTTCCCAACTTTGCATCATCTGTGACTGAAGTCACATGGCTCTCACACTGCACCTCTAAACACACACAATAGTTGAATAGAATGTGTCTGTTTAATTTCTAGGATGGATGAAATTTGAAGGAGTGAAAGAAGGTAAGCGTTAAAAGAAGATAGTGATCATCTTTCTATAAAGGAAACAAGCATTTGAAAGTGTGGGTATACACTGTGTTCTTTGTTTTGTGTGACTGCAGCTGTAACAAAATATTCGTTATATTATAATATGTTCTTACAATAATGGTCCACAATGATTATGGGTTTTTGTGTACAGTGTTAAGATTTCTTTTTTAAAAATATTGATTTTTTTTATTTATTTGCATTTTAAATGTTACCCCCTTCCCAGTTTCCCCTCTACGCGCCTTATCCCCTTCCCCTGCTTCTATGAGGGTGCTTCCCCACGAACCCTTCCAATCCCACCCTGGCACAGGGGCATTGAGCCTTCACAGGACCAAGGAACTCCCCTGTCATTGATGCCAGATAAGACCGTCCTCTGCTACATATGTTGCTGGAGTAATGGGTGCCTCCATGTGTACTCTTTGGTTGGTGGTTTAGTCCCTGGGAGCTCTGGGGGTCTGGTTGGTTGATATTGTTGTTCTTCCTATGGGTTGCAAACCCCTTCAGCTCCCTCAGCCCTTTCTCTAACTCCTCCATTTGGGTCCCTGTGCTCAGTACAAGGGTTGGCTACTTACATCCTATGATGATCTTTGTATAATGAGAATAACGTGCAAATATTCCTCAGAGTTACCCTCTTACCTACTAGATTATCATTAAATAACAGCTGGCATACAGTTTTACATTGACACCCACAGTACTACAGCTTAGGTTCAAGTCAAGAGGTAGTTTACTTAACAAACCAGAAAGGAATATAATCCTACTTCCGATTTTTACAGAGAGGGGAACATAATATAGAAAATTTAGACGGACTCCAGCTTATTCTTGGCAAAATAGCAATCAGGGCCCCACTTCTTTCCACTGCTGCTGACTTTTTTTGACCCACAGAATAATGGGTCATCTTGATTTACTTACTTTATGAGATGGGTCAACAAAGCTGAAAAATAACAGGAGAATAAAACCGCAAGTGGCATATACCATTATAAACCATAAGCTGAAAAATCCTCTCACCCCAATGCAAGCTTACTTTATACTTTCATGCCAATGCTTGGGTTCTTAGATCTTCTTTATGCTTGTGTGAAGTGCTTTAGAGATGCTCTAAATCCTTTCTGCTTTTGATCTGGTCTGGGATGCTATTTTGGCAGATAGAGGACTTGGAGTATCCCACAGGGACTGTTTGCTTTCTTATCTAATCTTTAGTGCATCTAGCAGCAAAACAGGCCACTTGGTGATATCACTCTGCCAGAGGAAGGTTGTTTGAGGATACACGACTCTTGTCGCTTTTAGTGTGCATTTGGGTAAATAACTGGAGGCATTTCCAACTCCTGACTGCATCGCGTATTTATAATCTGCAGCTCCATTTTGTGTCTCGAAAGGACAGGCTTCGATTCAGAACTCGACAACTGTTTTCTGAATAGGATTGGCCTTCTGCTGAGACAGCCCGAGTTAAGAAACCTCACACACACACACACACACACACACACACACACACACACACACCCCAAAGCAAACTTGGTATTGTTGTATTTTTAATTTGCTACTATCTCCCCACTTGGGAAATACTTGGCATGGCTCACTTGGCCCGAACTTTTCACCTGTTTCTTCTTTTTCATCTCCTAGTTCACTTGTAAAAGTAACTCCAAAGAAAAAGAGCTGTTGCCATGGCCTATCCCTCTTTGATCACACACGGATTGTTTGGGTAAAGCTTCATACCCTACAAGCCGGTCTGCTAAATAAACTCTAAAGTACCCATGAGGCTCTGCAATTTGTAAAAGGGCTGATACCAATTTGGGAACTGGTGAGTTCCCTGGGTTACTTCAAACACGAGTTCCTTTTTGGCAGGCTCGGCCACCTGCTAACAAACCAGAAACACCCAGTAGGTTACAAGCAATGCTCAGAAAAAAAGAAAGAAATTTATTGATGCCAGAAGCTTTGGAGACCATTACAAAAATCTCAAGAAAGAAGGAGTGGAGAGGGTAGACGCTGGCGACGGCAGGAGAACCTGGCTCGAACCATAAACTGAAGCATTTTCAGTTGGCAGGAAACTCAGACATGGCAAAAAAACAATGACTTGATTTACCACCGGGCAATGGATAAATGCTGCTCTATGACGCTGCCGAGCAGTTTGACGTTATCTCATCCATGTGCAGGACGTGCCCTCTGACTCCTCCTGCTCAGAGGGCACGGGGTGCTCCAGGGACACTGTTGTGGTGTCTGCTGAGTCTTCTTGTCACCGTTCAAGGGTGCTACCCAGAAACAGATGCTCATCAGGTATTGCTTCAGCCTTACGCTTCCACCAATCAGTGATAAAGGAGAGTGGGAATCCAATAACCAATGATTGACAGTCAACGCAAATTGAAAATTGCTATTTAAAATGCGGGTAACAATGCCCGCATCTTTATGGCATAATAGAGAAAACAGAACATAGACAGTAGCCTTCCTTTATCAAGTAATGAATCCGGCTGCATTCAAACGAGTCTTGTCAAATTAGAACCGTTTCAAGTAGCCAAGACCGTAAGACTGCATTTCTTTCCTTTAACCTTTGGATGGTTAAGTTTCTATCAGGTCTTGATCTAAGTTTTTTTTTGTTGAAAGTGGTTGGCAGGGACACCTAGTGGGGATAAATTCCCTTGTCCCTGATACCTGCTGCTACCCTAGGGTGCGTATGGTCAAGCAAAGGTCTGCTCTTAACAGGCAGAACTGCATATTTTTTGCTTGTCTACATTTCCCCTTCTCATCAAAACTTACTGTTAGGTGCTTTATTTCTTTGTGTATAGGGGAGTGGTGGTCCATGTGTATGTGGGATATGAGTTCTTGTAGGGTGGGGTTGAGGCTGAGGTCAGATGTCTTCCCCAGTCACTCGCCTTCTCATCTTCTGAGACAAGACCATTCTCTGAATCAGAAGCTCACTGACTGGCTGGGCTCTGGGTCTCCACCTCCTCAACACTGGGGCCACACACACAAACAATGATGTGATTGGTGAAGATCTGGACTCAGGCCCTCCTGTTTGCATGGCAAGTGGGTTACCAAGAGAACCATATCCCTAGTCTCGTTATTTAAGACCATTTTGAGCATTTGTTCTTTTAGGTAATATTAGCTCACATTTCATAAGCAATTTATAAGTTTATATCTTACAGAAGACTGCCCATTTAAGGACTATTCTATAGAAGATTGTTTTAAAAAGGTGTTATTCCCTCTGTTTCTGGTGTAACTTACATTCTGTTGCTGATCAGGAAAGAAGAAAGTCATAGCAATACAGAAAAAAGAAGTGGGGAAACTAAGGAATTTTGGAATGTAAACATAGGGCATAGGGCAGGGTAAGCCATAATGGAGAACTTTTTTCTCAGTGAATGAATTTTCATGATGCAGGGAAGCCTGGTGTCCCAGGAAACAGGCATTTTGAGACTAAGTTCCTCTTCCATACAGCGTATCTTCAAATAGACTTAAAGTCAAACTTCATGTTCCCTCATAGCTTTTTCCACATATTTAAAATGTAGCTGGTTCCTTTAACTCTTGGAAAATGTTTTCCAGCATTCTTAATAGACTACTCTGTAAGAGTTAGCAACTATACTTTGATAATGATAAATACTCTCTTGTATTAAAAGAAATGGAATTTTCTGTGGTTGTCAAAGAAAAGTTAAGACAATAACTCCAGAAGGTTTCTGGTTAAAGGCCCAGTCTTTTCACTCAGCTTGTTGAAGTCTTTACTTAGGTACACCTGCTTGGATATATTGTGGGAAGACCACAGACAAACAATTAAACTTGAGATGCTTCGGGCAAACCATGCTAGTTCTTACTGTAAAAAAATAAGGGACATCTCTGAGTCATTGCAGTCTTGGAATGCAATACCAAACAAATGAGAACCAGACCACAAGTCGTGGGGCCAAGTACATCATTACGGAGGGAGTAACGCGAACAACTTGCATAAACTGTGGCCGAAACTGAGTTTTTAGCAGACAGCCATAACCTTTTGATTGCATCAAGAACAGTTAAAAGCTCTTTAATCTGCATGTTGTTCTTCAGGAAAGAAAAATTCATCGATCCAATTCGTAATCTCAGAGACCTGTGATGCTTCAATAGGAGCGAACCCTGGTTTTTCTGATTCTTTTCCTAGTTAGCTACAATAGGTGTTGAATAGAATTAGCTGGGTACCATGTATGTTTCCTCTGTCTATCAAAAGAGGGAAAGCATGTTACAGGTAACTGGGCCTTTCCCCTTCCTTTCCAGTGCCTGAAATGGCTTCTCTAATGCTTTAGATAACAGAACAGCACATGTCTTACTTTTCAGGGTTTGTGCTTATCATCTTTTAAGAAATAGATTTTCATTTACGACGAGATCATTTCTTAATTCTGTTGAATCACAAGTGCCACAATCCAACTTCCTTGGTGTCTTCTAACTCCTTAAAATAAACAAAAGGCCAAAACACCTTTACTAGAATACTCTACCCCTTCCTGGCCTTAACTTGCAGCAATCCCTTTACTTCCGCCTCCCAAGTGCTTAGGTAACAGGTATCAACCACGATGCCTAACGTCGCCCAGCTATCCCTTCCCCCTTCAGGGTACTCTGTGCTGTAGAAGAAAAAAAGCACTGTCTGTGACAAAGAATAAAACCTTTTCCTGCCTGGTTGCAAGCACATCAGTATTCTTTAGCAACCACTTGCTAAGGATGCCACAATATATTCTGTAACTTTTTTTTACTGCCCTAAATTGTTTGTTGGGTATGAATTTTACAAAGACTGTATGCATTAGGACTAACAGAGGAGCTGAGGAATAGAGTGAGTTCTTCAGGCTACACATTGAGTGTGTTGGAACTGGGGGGGGGGCCCTTTCTAAGGCCACTGCTCTTGTGGCCAGCAGATGTCAGCCCAGACATCTCTCTGTGTTTGTGGGCTGGTTTGGTGATCCACTGGGTGTTAGGATGTCTTCTGCAAGCTTTATGGAATGGATCGATGAGGATGGTCTCAAATCATTTACATGTGGACTCTTCATCAACCCAGAAATCAAGACTCTCAAAGTCCCACAATGTCATCCAGCTCTCTCCACAGCAACATATGGACGTCTTTGGGTAAGTTTTAGCTGTTCAGCACTGTGATGGACAGGTTTGCCGTATGTCGAACCCTTAGAAACTGACCGTTCACTTCCACCACAGAGGACACAGATCCTGTACATGTCATAACCTTGCTTGGCTTTGCATCCCAGCTTTCTTGCTCTGTTTGGCTGGGTGAGGCAGGGAACCCTGTGCAGTACAGAGCTGACGGTAGCAGGCCCTAGGAAGAAAGTACAAAGGACTTCTTCCTCCACAACATCTGGATGTATTTATGTGCATGATACTGGCTCACCTGACTGCTGCAACAAGAAGAAAGGAAGAATTCTTTCTTCATTGTTTGTAATTTTTATCTTGGAAAACAGTCGTACATTGTTCACTCCCTAAATAAAATGTTTACGTTAAAAATTCTGCATCTATACAGAACACCTGTCTATGCATTAGACGTTACTAAACATTTTCTCCTAGTCAGGCTGGGTTATTGTTTTGAATATCACAATCTAATTTGGCACTATGCTGTTTGGGGAAAATCCTTTAAAAAAGAAAGTTAAGAATCCTCTTGAGTAGCATCTGATATACTTTAAACTGTCTTACTCTTTCTTCTTGGTCAGTATATTTTTTTTTACTGCAGTTATAGAAACTAGATCCTCTATGCCAGACTTACTAGAGCAAAAGTTTGACTTTAATAAGAATGATGTTAATAAGGCCACCTGTGTACCTGTTTAAATATGACCAAATCTATTTGCTCGGTGCCTACACTGAAATGATTCAAGTCAGTTATTCGTACCTGATAACGCTTAGTTCCCTGTGACACATACCTAATTTTTATAAAGCTCATCCTTCCTAATGTTAAGATGCTTCTAGTCTCAACTCTTAAAAAGAAAACAAACAGAACGACACTCTCAGTGAGCATAAATGGCATCTTTTAGATATCTTGCCTTTTCTGCTCTTTGTCTTTCTGCCTTCAATTTTGTCCAGTGCTGCCCCAACTCCTATGTCACCTGTGATTATATATTTATCTGATTTAGATTTAGATATTAATTACTATTGTAATTAATTATTGAAATTATAAATTACTGAAATTATTGAAAAGCAGATATCCTAGATCAGCAGAGTGGTTCAGTGGGCAACAATGCCTTATTGCCAAGCCTGATGACCCAAGATTCCTTCCCAACTGGGAAAGGAGAAAACCAACTCTTGGGAAAGTTGTCCTCTGATATCTACAATTAGGCTGTAGAGCACATAAATAAATATTCACACACATGCTCAGCCCCCACATCAATAAATACATGCAATTTACAATGGATTGTATCATCATCCATCATTTTGCTAGGAATCCCTTTCTTTAATCATTGTCATAAAATGCATGGCCTGACAATGTAAGGAGAGCAGTGCTTCAGGCTCATGGCTTAAGGTATTTTATTGTAGCATGGTGTGCGTGTGTGTGTGTGTATGGATGGGGCTGATGTTAGATAGCAGGTCAAATCATATTGGTTAGGACTTAGAGAATTCATGCATGAGCCTTTCCCTTAGGTCTTTCGTCACATTGGAGCCCTTAGCCTGTGGGATACTACTAGCCATATTCAGGGCTTGGACTTACCAGCTTCTTGATCATCCCAGGGACAGTTTCACAGGCTGGTGTGCTATGTTTTACCAAGAATTTGTGGATTTAATGCAATTTTCGGTCTGTATTCATCACCACAGTGGCAGCATCAGTCTTGAACCACCTGGCCATCACTGCCATTTCTCTGATTTCATCTCTGCCTCTTAAATTTTAATGAACATTCTAGGGACTACAATCCATTTGACTCTCTTTTCTTTTCATTCTTCTGATCACATATAACTTGTCTCCTTACTTGGCCCGTCTTCCATTGTCTATCAATACCTACTCTTCCCCACCTAGCATTTCGCTTTGGAATGTCTTGCCCTGTTATTCTCATGTTACAAATGTTTATTATTGGCTATGTCAAACCCCTCATCTATCTGTGCCTCAATATACCATAATTTGGCTGAAAGAAAAGAAAAATAGTCATTCTGCTGACAAAATTTCAAAGAACACTAACCTTCAGTGAAATTCTGGATTGCCTGATAATTCCATTTTGTATCCTTCTCCAGAACCGATTTTCTTTTTGTTTATTCTTACTCAAATCTGTAAAGAATAATGACAGCACATTTTATTCAGTGTTCATGTGTTGACCTGTCCTGACTTCTTACTGATGATTTCATTTCTTATTTCACAGATTAAGTCTGGAAGAAATGAGAAAAAGTCTCTTCCATATTCAAGTATATTCATTTACTAAAAAAGAAACTGGGACCTGCTTTCTGATTAGAACATGAGAGTAGTAAGATGACTTCCAGAAAATCCTCTAAAAGTGTTACCTGGGAGAGAACCCCTCTCCACCATCTCTTATAAATTAGCAACTATGTTTCAAAGCTCCGATCTGGCCTTCTATTTGTTGAAAGTCTACTTTAAAGAGTTAACTCCATTTGCTTTCAAATTTTTCTTCTTTATCACATCCATTCCAATGTTTATTATGCTTTTATCTCTCTACTAAGACAGGGGGTGGTGGTCAAGTCGTGAGTGATTTCTGTAATTATATACCATCATCAATGCTTAAATTCCTGTTTTGCTTAATTTACCAACTGTCCTTGGTAAAATCTTCCTGATTTTTCTTGAAGCATTTTTTAAAAGAGATTTCGGGATATCACTTTCCTCTGCTTTTCATAGTTACTTGCTGTTCCCTCCCAGAGCACTGTTCCTTGTCTTTTCCTCAACCTTCAATTACTGGCGTCTTTCAGAGCTCAGTCCCTGGCCCTATATATTTTTTTTTTGTTTTCTCCCTTTGATATCGTTCATTTTTAATTTTGATCTTCAGCCTTGACTTCTCTTATATGCAGTTGCATAGTTTACATCTCCAGCCTGGTGCTGAATTAAAACTTAGCATAATTACTCCCTCATACACTCAGTCAACTTTAGTATACAGATGTCCACCTTTCATTTGATGACAATTCCACTTCTTGAGCTGCCCAAACAAAATATGAAGTCACAATTGGAAGCCAATAGAGCAAGTCTTGACAGCACTACTGTCAAAATGAACCCTAATTCTGACCTCCTTTTATTGTTATGCACTTCTTCCAGTTGTCCTTGTGGCATGGCAAAGGTTCCTGACTATGCCATCTATTTCTGCCCTCTTAACACACTTCCCATCTCTCAATAGTAGCCAAAATGACCCTCTGTAATCAGAACTAAATCAATTTCTCTACTCTTCAATAATTTCCAAGGTGTCTACCACACCCAAATATGAAGCCAAACTCATCACAAATGGCCCCACATTATCTACATCTGATTTTTTCTTCCACATCATTTTTCCTGCATCCTTTGGTTATTGTTTCTAACTTCACCACAGAAGTGCCTATCTCAGGGGATGGGAACACTCTACTTCTTCTCCAGAAATATTTTTCTCCCCCATTCTTTGGAGGCTTTGTTATCTCTATTTATGCTCCTTTACATTTACCCAAATGTTCTTCATTGCATTTAGCATAGAGGTAGCTGTCTATTTTCTTATTTCTGATTTGCCTTCACTAACAGAATTCAACCCTGATAAGAAGAATTTGAGGAAATTTTGTTCTTTGTTGTATCTCTGTGTTTGTTTAGTACCATGTACTTTACTTGAACAAAATATGTGTGTAGACTGTTTAGTTGGATGAGTTTTCTAATACTTTGGAATAAGCCCATTTCAAGAGCCTCTTAGATGATGGGATGGTTGAAGATCTCTTCCTTGATGACCTCCTGACTATAATTGTTAATGGATGTTCACTGGTGGACTGCCTTTTTGTTTTTGTGAGACTCAGCATAGTTGAAGCGTAGGGATCAGTTTTAATTCAAACACCCCACTTGAATTTCATATCGTTGCATCATGAAAAAAATCCTCTTGTCATTAACATCATTATGGATTTTTACTAGAATCTCACAAATTGCTTTGTACCCAAATGGGTCCTTCATAAATACTTGAGTAGTGACTGACTACAGTAATTGAATCCACTTGAAATTAATTATTTTTATCTTGATCATTTATCCTCCAGTTTGACAGCAAGGCAAGGCTGTTGCGATTTGCTTTTGGTCGTTGTATACAAGTGTAGTGGCCCTTAGAGACCCCAAATATATGTTAATTGATGATAAAGTGGGTAGGACTCTTTCTGGCATGTTATAAACTTCCAAAGAAATCTCTCTCGTATATTATCATAGAATTTAATAAATCTAGAAACATTTCCAACACATATGTTTATAATTTTGTATCTTGAACAGTTCCAAGAAGAAATTCTCCTCAATGTTCCAGCCTCCTGCCTATCTCCCCTCCAAACCGTCTTACATATATGCAGAATTACAGTCCCTGATCAATGCCCTCCAATAAACCATTTCCTTTTGGAATACTGAGATTGGTTTCCTACTGAATTCGAAATAAAGCCCAATGTTATAAGCATATACATGAAATGAAAGACCCAGTATCTACCTTATAGCCTCTTTTCAATAATTGCATAAAGTGTTTTATGAAATATTTGGGGAGCAGAGAATCAATAGTTTTCTAGTAAAGACAAAGTAACTAGGATCTAGGTGCATTTTAAGTTGCCCAATAAACATGTAATTGGCTTGATGAATTTAGGATTTTACTGAGACTTTAAACTTTTCAGTGTGACTACAAGAAATGTAGATTGTTTTGACTATAAGACTGTATTTTGGAAAGAACCAGCTATAGGTTATAGGAAACTTATAGGTTCCCTGGCAGCATAGCTTGGAACATGCTAACTATGCCTTTACTCTCAGATTGTTGTCAACCAATGGAAAGTCCTTATTACCTAACTAGGTGGTCCCAGTCCCTGACACTTGCTATAACTTTTTAGTATTTCTAGGAATTACATATTATCTGTTTAAAATGCCTCAGTGACAATATCTAACTCATTAACTCATTACTCATTTTTAATATTTGCACTCTGTAATCATGGAAGTCATTCATGTTCTCTCAATAAACAAGACAATACCTCATACTTTAGATTTACCACTTGATATTAATGTGATCATTTTAGACATCATCAATTTCCTCCTCTATCGCCAGCTAAATGAGAATGTGGATTTATTCATTGTCCCATACTAATGCCAAACATGCTACATACAAAATAGTAGGCGTTTTCAAATTATTTGTTCATCTAAGCTGGAGATAGAGGATGACATGCATTTGGAAAAGTAAACTACATAAATTATTTCCAAAGTGCATTTTTACTAAGCTAATATGAAAACATGCATCTGTGAAAACAAGAAAATTAGAATAAATAAAGTTGCTTAGAAGGGTTACTTTTATCCTACGTATGATAGGGGTACTTTCATCTCAATAATTTATTATATTTTATTGTTTTTCTATTTTAATTTTTTGAGAATTCCTTACGTGAGTACTACATTTCCATCATTTACATCTTTCTGTCTTTCAACTCTCTCTGTGTCCTGCCAGACTTCCTCTCAAATTCATGACATCTTTAATTATTCTTCTCTCTCTCTCTCTCTCTAATGAATCCATTGTTTGTTGTTAACTATGTGTGCTCTGGATGACTGCTTGGATAAGCTAATATGTCTGGGGTTCTTCCCTGGAGAAGACCGATTCTCTATTTCTCAACAGCATTGATTATTTATAGCTCTTGATCTAGAGTAAGATCTTATGAAATTTTTTCCTTGATGTTGACATGTCAATGGGGTATTTTAATTCTGTAGGTATTGTTTAAATGATAATGTTTTTGCAGTGTCATGGGTGCAGCATTCCTGTCATATACAGACAGAGACCTTGGCAGGTAGTAGATGTGTGGGCCCTCTAGTTCTTATAGACTTTCTGTCCTCTCTTTGATGATGTCGCCTGAACCTTGGGTGTAGGAGTTGTGCAAGTGGACTTACACACCCCACATTGATTGTTTTCTTCATATTTCCACTTGTGAATTATTATAATGGTCTCCCTCTACTACAAAAAGTAGATTTTTTTTTCATGAGCGGTGAGAGCTACACTCTGTATATTCTAAATGTAGTAGAATATAGTTAGAAATTATACTCGTTCAGGAAAGTAGGTCTAGAGACTATGACCTCACCAGCCACATGTAGATGGCTAGGTTTACAGTCCCAGGCATGAGTCCTCCCTTTCAACTGAGTTGGCTTTAAGTCAAATTAAATAACTAGGTTACCCTAAAACTGTAAGTTCTACTATTGCACCCTGTGAGTATATTTCCATGGTGAGCAGTATTAGGGCTCCTAGGATTTACAGCTACTTAGGACTAGAGACTGTTTTTTTTTTTCTCTTAGCAGTTTGAATAAGATCTATCACTACTACCTTCTGCAGAAGGAGGCCTTTGGGCCATTTCTAGTTCAGTTCTTCCAAATCCTGTGTCGAAAGTGTGTGTTTCTTCAGACATAGGGTTTTCCCTTCCTTTTAATAGGAAGGGAATACCATGAAAGGATCAATGACTGAAAATATTTTGGAATGTTTTAGCCCTTCTACTTAGTAAGGGAAGGAGCTTGTTCATTTTCATCATCTTTGGGTGTAGTAAGGTCTAGGATGATTTAGCAGATGAATAGGAAGAGGCAAGTTTGTACTGAAGGAAACCTCTCTTTTCGATTTCCAGAGGTGTGAAGAAGTAGAAAAGAAGAATGAGAGAGAATCCAAAGCTCATTTCTTTTTTAGCTATAACTAGGTGGTAGGAGTGATGGTGAATGTGTCAAAACTGAGGGATTCCATTCTGGAAATTATGCTTTCCTAACATTTCTGAATAATCCTGTATTTTATGATGGGGGGCACCATTCAAAGATAGGTTAAGTAATCTCTCATTAAGAAACTCACAATATAACTGAGTAGGTAGGATCAAGCTTCACATAACTATAAAGCAACCTGACAGTAGATACCTGAATTTTGAATAGCACAAAAAAATGGCTAAAAATGCATGGGAATTCCTTCCATATGTGCTCTTCTGGGAGGTCTGTGTGGAATAAAGAACACGTGAACCAGACTACAAGTCAAATTCATTATAGAAATTGAGGACTGAAGAGGGAGTTCAGAGTCACTGAAGGGATGGGGGTGCATAGATAACAAATGAGGGAATCGCAGGGACAGATTAATGCAGTTTAGGTGAAGTATGTGATTTAGGTTGGGTCATAACAATAGATCAGATTGGAAGATGTTAACAGTGATTACAGTTTATGTGTCAAACTAAGTTTGCTTGTTAAAAGAAAGACTAGAATAGAAAAAAGAAAAGAAAGAAAAGCAGATACTATTGAATGCACAAGAGAACTCATCTTTTAAAATTGGATATTTTTTTTATTTTCATTTCAAATGTTATCCCCTTTCCAAGTTTCCCCTCCACTAAGCCTTTATCCCACCTCCCTCCCCCTGCTTCTATGTGAATGCTCCCCCACCCACGCAGCCACTCCTACCTCACCGCCCTGGCTTTCCCTTACTCTAGGGCATCAGGCCTTCACAGGACCAAGGGCCTCTCCTTCCATTGATGCCAGATAAGACCATCCTCTGCTACATATGCAGCTGGAGTCATGAGTCCCTCCATGTGTATGCTTTGGTTGGTGGTAACTCTGGGGGTCTCTGGTTGATCTTGTTGTTCTTCTTATGGGGTTACAAATCCCTTCAGCTCTTTCAGTCTTTCCCCTAACTCTTCCATTGGTGCCCCGGTGCTCAATCCAATGGTTGGTTGCATCCACATCTGTATTTGTCAGGCTCTGGCAGAGCCTCTCAGGAGACAGCTATATCAGGCTCCTGTCATCAAGCACTTCTTGGCATCTGCAATAGTGGTTTGGTGTCTGTATATGGGCTGCATCCCCAGGTGGGGCAATCTCTGGATGGCCTTTCCTTCAGTCTCTGATCCATACTTTGTCCTTATATTTCTTTTAGACAGGAGCAATTCTGGGTTAAAAATTTGGAGATGAGTGGGTGGCCCCATCCCTCAACCAGGGACCTTGCCTAACCTCTGAATATGGTCTCTACAGGTTCTCCCTCCCCTTTTTTGGGCATTTCAGCTAATGTCATCCACTCTGTGTCTTGGGAGCCTCTTGCTTTCCTGCCATTTGGGACTTGCTGGTAGTTACTCCAATTCCCCATGCCCCATTACCACACACCTCTGTTCAATTTCCTGACTGCATATCATCCCAGTCTCCTCTCATATCTGATCCATGCCCCTTTATTCCTCTCCTGCTCATCTCTTCCTCCCAAGTCCCTCCATCCTCTACCTCCTGTGAGTATTTTCCCCCGTCTAAGGACTGAAACACCCAAACTTTGGTTTTCCTTCTTCTTGAGCTTCACATGGTCTGTGAGTTGTATCATGGGTATAGAGAAGTGTGCCTTGTCTGACCTCGGAAACAGGTTGCAGGATAAATAAACAATAAAACTGACTTTTTTTTTCCAGTAAAGATATTGAGAGGGCTCAGTATAGGTGGGGAAATGAAGTGGTAATCGGAAGATTTTTTTTAAAAAAATATTAGATGCATTGACTTTTAAAAATTAATTCAAATTTTATATTTAGAATATAAAAATGATGATTTACCTTTCAGAGACATCAATAGACGAAGCTCTAGTGAATACATTAGATGTTGTGAAAAAGGTAAATTGTGGAAACAAATGAATAATATGTGAAAATGGCATGTTAGAAAAAAAAGGCAAAATATACCATGAATTATGATATAGGTTAAATTGTTTGAAAAACATAGAAAAGTATGTACATTTTATTAGTCATATATAAAATCTAAACACAGAATTGTTGGAATTAAAGCTATTTTTATTTAATAGATATGATTATCTGTGTTAGAACCTTGTGTAACATTGCTTCTGAATGGCTATCCGAAGTGCATAGTTCACTGGTATGTGTAGGCTTTGGGTGTTGAGAACCTATGTGATGCTTTTTTTTTTTTTTTTTTTTTTTTTTTTTTTTTATTAACTTGAATATTTCTTATATACATTTGAGTGTTATTCCCTTTCCGGTTTCGGGCAAACATCCCTCCCCTCCCCTTCCTTATGGGTGTTCCCCCTCCCCACCCCCCCATTGCCGCCCTCCCCCCCAACAGTCTAGTTCACTGGGGTTCAGTATTAGCAGGACCCAGGGCTTCCCCCTTCCACTGGTGCTCTTACTAGGATATTCATTGCTACCTATGAGGTCAGAGTCCAGGGTCAGTCCATGTATAGTCTTTAGGTAGTGGCTTAGTCCTGGAAGCTCTGGTTGCTTGGCATTGTTGTACATATGGGGTCTCGAGCCCTTCAAGCTCTTCCAGTTCTTTCTCTGATTCCTTCAACGGGGGGTCCTATTCTCAGTTCAGTGGTTTGCTGCTGACATTATTTCTGTATTTGCTGTATTCTGGCTGTGTCTCTCAGGAGCGATCTACACTTCTGCACTTCTTTTGCTTCATCCATCTTGTCTAATTGGGTGGCTGTATATATATGGGCCACATGTGGGGCAGGCTCTGAATGGGTGTTCCTTCAGTCTCTGTTTTAATCTTTGCCTCTCTCTTCCCTGCCAAGGGTATTCTTGTTCCCCTTTTAAAGAAGGAGTGAAGCATTCACATTTTGATCATCCGTCTTGAGTTTCATTTGTTCTAGGCATCTAGGGTAATTCAGGCATTTGGGCTAATAGCCACTTATCAATGAGTGCATACCATGTATGTCTTTCTGTGATTGGGTTAGCTCTATGTGATGCTTTTTATTAAGTTACTTGTAATAAGGTGATTTTTGTTTAAAACATAAAAAGTGAAATAAAGAATATCTGTTTATTAACTATGAGGCTATACTTCTCTCAATATTTTTATTCATACTAGAGTTCCTATGGTTTTCTAAAGATTACTAATTTAAGATGGAATATTGATTGTACATTATCTGCAGAATTGCGTTAAGTGACGGTGTACCTTAGGATCATTTTTAATTTTAATTTTATTTTTTTTATTTTCCTTACACATACATAATACTCATACGAATGATACTTTCCACATTGTGCGGATTTAATGACCTCACAGAAGCACAACCACTGATCAGAACTGAAAACCTTATTGAGAACCTCAAAGAATTTTTGTTCATTTTATATGATTTATACCACTGGTTTTTAATCTTATTAAAATGAAAATGGGGTGACTTACAGGGAATTCTTATTACTCCCTTCAAAGTAACAATGATAAATTTATTATGTCCCTACAATTACCTACTTGAAAACATCTTTTTTTCTCAAAAACAAACTAAGTTATTACAAAGAGTTGTCTTATTTTCAGTTTTGCACAACTTTTTGGCGGTGATAAATAGAGGATGCTGGATTTTCCTGTCAATTCCTTGTCATATTGTATTTCAGTTAGTCTCTGGGAAATCCCTCTGGCACTCACTAAATATTGGCTGTGAAAAGTGGCATATTAGTAGTCTGAAAAAATAACCCTGTTCTCACAGAACTTCTGAAAGTGTGTCCATGGCCAGAGGACTTCCTAGACCAACTGTGAGGAGTATGAACATTTAGAAATTATAGAAATTATAATATGAAGGAAAAGAAAATGTAGTGTGAGAATTTTTACAAAGAACAGAAAGAAATTTGTGCAGACAGCAGCCAATTCATCAAGAATGTATAATTATAGGCTGGCACAGACTTAACACCAGAAACCTGAACTATAGCAAGCAAATTTGACAGAATTACAAAGAATTGCTTAGAAACTCATAAGTAAGAGGAGATGAAGGTCTTGCTTAGTAAGTGGTTAAATAATTAATATGTACATTGTTTAAAAAATAATTGATTAGACTTTTCTTTGGGATGCACGGAGAGAAATTCAGGGTAAATAACAAAGCACAAAGTTTGTAGAAGTGGGAAAATAACTAAAAAAGGTTTTGCTTATGTATTTCAAGCTGATATGAAATCAGCAATATGTTACTATAGTTTATCAACTTGAATAAAAAATATAACTATTAATTTGTTAGTAAGAGAATCTCAACAAATTTATTATATAGACAGTCTCAAAAGTATGATGGCTAAACCTAGGATGTTCAGACTTTCTACGTATATTCAGTAAACAGTATTTAGAATTTGGACTTTGAAAATGTTCTGCCTAACAGTGCACAGTATGTTTTACAGGTACAAGATGGCGGACTATAACAGATTGATGGTATTTCCAGTTGGACACCATCATGAAGGTAAATACTGATAAACTGCAGCTCTTGATGCTGTGAGCAATTTGTTAGATGACTTCACTGGCTGTTAAGAGCTCTGAATCTGTTTAAGGCAGATTAGGCTAAACTATGATATTGATATTCTGTAATTTGGTTGTATACAGAACACCTTTGCCTCGTGACATTTGTAGCTTATGATGGACTTATCATAACACATCACATTGTAAGTTGAGGAGCACCTTCATACAATTTATGAATCATGTTTTTGTATCACAGTGCTTTAAAGTCAGATACAAACTGTATCGAAAAGATAAATTTATCCATGCATTTAGAATTTTCTAAGTAGTAAAAAGTATCTTTGCATAATTTTGTCCAACTCTTGCCTTAAACAGTGATGCAAAGTGATTTAATCAGTCAACTCTAGGAGATGGATTAGGTTGAAGATGAGGTAGCTAATAGAAAGAAGTAGAAAGGAGAAATACTAGACAAAAATAAGAAGGTAGGGACCAGGTTGAGGGCTTGCTAAACTCAAGAGTTCAGTTGCCAGCATCCATATTGGGTCTCCCCAAACTACCTGTTCTCCAGAGAGTCAGACACTCTCTTCTGATCTCCACGAATACCCATATTACCCATATGTACGTACACACACACACACACACACACACACACACACACACACACGAGTCATACAATACATACATGAATAAATAATAAAATAAATCCCCCGTTTTTTAAAAAAAAGAAGGGTACACTTAAATAATAGATTGCTTGCACAGCATTTTTGAGTTCCTGGATTAATGAATTTGGCAGCAAGCACTAAAAACAGATGTGAACAGAAACAATATTTTTCTCCTTAAATAATAAGATAAAACTCTGGCAAGACCACAAAAATAACATAAGAAAGAAGAGACAGTTTTTATTAGAAATGAACGGGCTGCACGGGAAAGGGTGAATAGAAACTTTTTATAAGGTGAGTAGTTTATACAATTTCATACATAAGGAATTATTTTGAAAAAGCAAAATTATTGAACGATACAAATTAATGATTTGATGAATTGTGATCAAAACAAAATCTAGATGAATTCAACAATTAAAAGAAGAATCAGTAGGTGAATTTTGTTCATGAATATGCTGCCAAACTCAAATACTGTTATGAGTTAAGTTTCAGCAAAATTAAAGTTATTATATTATTCTCTCATATGAATATTATTTTAAGATTAGCAATGCAAATACAACTTTAGAAGTCAATTTAATCTTAGTACCTAAGTAGGACAAACAAAACAACACCTAATTTTATTTAACCAATTCCTAAATAAAGTGTTAAGTTCAACCATTTGCTGGCATACTCACAGTTCATACAAATACAAGTTCGCCTTCAGTACTGTGATTACCATAGTATCATGTCCTATGAGTACATAAATAAGTTCTTACAAATTAAAAATGTAATTTACCATCTTAAAAAAGCTTAGAGAGAAAAATCCTGGTACTATCAATAGAGATAGAGGTAAAACTTTAAAATTACTGTAATTACTTTTGTAAAATCTATTAAGTGGAAAGAATTATTAACAGAACACTTTTTATCTTATAAAAGGTAGAGATGGTTAGAATGTAAAAAAAGGTTATAGCCTGTGGTGAATGAAACCTTAGAAATATCTCTATTAAACTCCAAAACAACGAAAGACGACAGATTTCTTGGTGGTATGTCCAATACCAGGGGGAAGGGTAAGTAATCTGAAAAAATAGGAAAAAAAAAGACTAATATTATTTTGATAAGATTATCTGCAAAGAAATTCCAATATTACAAATGAGCAAAGGTATAGAAATTACAAGAACGCTCAGAAAAGTGGCCAGATTAAATGCGAGATAAAAATAGTGTCAGCTTTTCTACTTGTAAGTTAGCATTCACTCAGTGCTCACTCCCTTTCATTTGCTTCCTAGGTTCCTCAGATTTATGAATACCTCAAAAACATGAGATAAATATGACAGTTGCTGTACTCTCAAAATGTTTCTCAGAAGTCAGATTTGTTCATTTTTAAATGTCAACTGTCACACTTTGCTTAATTTTATGTTGTCTTGATGAATAACATCTCCTGAACTTGGTCTATCCATATGAGGCAATTCTTACATGTGAAATATGTTAGCCCAAGGAGCAGAAAATGTGGATGCCTTTGTGGGACATCAATTAATGTCTAGATGTATCAAAACCATAGTAAATTTCATAGTGACTTATTTTATAATATATGCCTAAATAGAGCTAAAGACTCTAAGCCAAGGTAATTCTAAACCAGGAATTACTTATGTATGAATGACAATTTTATTGTGAGAACAGGAATCTGTCCCCATGTTTAAATGATAGACATGTGTTCATCTGCAGTGAATGCAAGTGGTTACAGCACAATGCAAACCACAGCCAAAGCTGATATTTAAAATATCATTACTGATATCAAATATTTACATTTTTGTTCTAATATATTTCAGTACCAGCTGTAACTGGCCTATTTCTATATTCTGTAGCTTTTCAAGGTGTTTAGTTGAACGAGGTCATTGGAAGTCCTTAATGGTGACACAGCAGACTTAAAACTTACTTTCTCAATTACTGTGAAAAAGACTATAGTCTGAAACATTACTGTAGCTGATTTTAAGCTACTGGTGATGTGGCCTCTAGACAATAGGTGGGCAGTATGCTAGATAATGTTCAAAACAAGACTCTTGTCCCCTGGTTACTAAAATGCTAAACTAGATAGCATTGTGAAAAGCCTTCACAACTTTCCTTAAGGTAGTTAATCATGAACTCCCAGAAAGTAGTTTTACTAAGCTTAAAAAAAAAAAAAAAAAAAAAAAAGACTACCATGCTATTTTATATCACTATTGCTCTGTAGTAGAGCTTGACGTCAGGGATGGTGATTCCCTCAGCCATTCTTTTATTAAGAATTAATTGTTTTCTCTATTCTGGGTGGTTTGCTTTTTCAGATGAATTTAAGAATTGTTCCTTACATGTCTTTGGAGAATTGCGTTGAGGTTTTGATGAAGATCGCACTGAATCTGTAGATTGCCTTTGATAGTATGGCCATTTTTACTGTGTTACTTCTGCCAATCCATGAGCATGGGAGATCTCTCCATTTCTGAGATCTTTGATTTTTTTTTGAGAGACTTGAAGTTCTTATCATACACATCTTTCACTTGCTTGGTTAGAGTCACACCGAAGTATTTTATATCATACTATTTATATTATTTGTGACTATTGTAAAGGGAATTGCATCCCTAATTTCTTTCTCAGCCTGTTTATCATTTACATAAAGGAAGGCTACTGATTTATTTGAGTTAATTTTATATCCAGCCACTTTGCCGAAGTTGTTTATCAGCTGGAGAAGTTCTTTGGTACAACTTTTGGGGTTGTTTATGTATACTATCATATCATTTGTAAATAATGATACCTTTATTTGCCAATTTGTATCCCCTTGATCTCTTTTTGTTGTCTTATTATTCTAGCTAGCACTTTGAGTACTATATTGAGTAGCTATAGAGGTGACCTTAGATGAAAAATTCCTACAGTGGGGAGAGGGAACGTTTTGAACCCACTTCCGGTAGAAAGACAGGACATCAAGTGAGGGATGGGTTTGCTATTCCACAGTCAAAACTCCGACCCATCATTGTTCCTGTCTGAAAGAAATGCAGGGATGGAAATGGAGAAGCTCCTGAGGAAAAGGAGGTCCAACAACAGGCCCAAAGTGAGATCCAGCTCAGGGGGGAGGCCCCAAGACCTGATACTATTAGTGAGGCTAAGGAGCTGTCACAGAAAGGGACCTATCATGTCTGCTCCCCAAAAGACCCAACAAGCAGCTGAAAGAGTCAGATACAAATACGCACACCCAATGAACAGAAGCTGCAGATTCCTCTGGTTGAATTAGGGAAAAGCTGGAAGAAGCTGAGGAGAAGGGCAACCCTAGAGAAGGACCAGCAGTCTCAATTAACCTGCACCCCTGAGTATTATAACAAGAAACCTCTTCCGCATCTCTGTTAACATTGGCAGCATATATTCTGTGTCTCCATATCCTCTCCTGCACTTAGTGATGTCAATGATCTGGACATTTGCAATTCTGAAGTCAACTGTACTGAAGTAAACTGTATTTCCCTGATGATATGCAGTAGAGCATTTTTCAGTATGCTTCGTTCCAACTTCTGCTTAACATCTTTGAAACTTTAAAAATTGTGTTTTCTTATTGATAACTGGTCTTCTATTAAGTATTAAATATATCTTTTAAAAATAGTGCCTTTGAGTCTTTTGACTATATTTGACTATTATCATTGTTAAAGCAGCAAATTTTAATTTAAATAACCTTCAGTTTATTAGTTCTTTTGTGGATTGTGCCTTTGTGTTTATATTTAAAATACAAATTTAAATACCCATGATCATTTAATTTTACCCTCACATTTTCCTCTAGGGATATTTTAAATTTATTTTTGTCTTATATTTAACTCTGAGGTACTTTTTACGTTGACTCTTAGAAGAATATAAAATTTATGTCTACTATTTTTTGCATGTAGTTATTCAATTGTTCCTGCACTGATTATTGGAATGATTTGTTTTTTGATCTGTTGAATTGTATTTATACCTTGGTCAATAATAAGTTGACTATATTGGTGCAAATTTATTTCTAAACACTCTATCCTGTTCCCTTGATGTGGTCATCAATTCTTTTAACAATTCTGCTGTCTTAATTATGGAATTTTGCTTCAGGATTATACTAAGATGAGATTGTTAGCATCAATACCCTGCGTTCCTTTTCTTTTACAAGGGTGTTGGCTATTTTGTTTCTTTTTCTTCTTCTTTGTATAAACCTTGAAATCATCTTTCAAATATCTCAAATACTGCTCACTGGAATTTTGATCGTGATTATTTTGAATGTATATATCATTTAACATCATGGCAATATTGATTATATATGTAACATTTATTCATTTTCTACTAATATAACTAATATTAGCATTGCTTTCCATATTGTTGATTCATCTTACTGACACAATGTACAGCAAAGTGCTAAAAAAGCCACGGCTCCTATTTTAATTAACTTAGGTGAATATGTAACCTATGAAGTTAATATATATTATTAAATTATGTGAGTACAGGTCAATTTTGAGTAAAAGTTGGGAAACCAGATATAAATGAAAATGTGGAGCTTTTCTTCTTTCTCTTGGTCTCAGTTTGTGTGTGTGTGTGTGTGTGTGTGTGTGTGTGTGTGTGTGTGTGTGTGTGCGCTGTTTTTATTTTTACGTATGTCAAACATCTGTTAGCTTTCTCTTATATTTTTGTTTTTGAGCTTAGCCTTTAACAACTGAACTATCTCTCCAGTGTTCATTAGTTTTCTCTAAAGGTAACTTTGGTGTGCCTGTACAATTGAAAATTATTAATATATTTAATTTGTTACTTTTCCAACACTTAAGTTTCCTCATAGTGTCTAGAAATACCCCTACTGAATACATTATCCAATTGGCAGAGTATCTAATTCCAAAGCTTCATTTTGTCTTAAATTAAATACATTTTGAAAATTGGAAATTGGTTAGCACCATTGTTAGAAAAATAAACTATAATGAGAGAAGAAAGTCAGTGATTTTACTGAATGATGTCGATGCTATGGCATTACTCCAGGAGGGTTTTTTGTTTTTTTTGTTTTTGGTTGAAATAAAGCTCAAATATCCACAGTTTATTGTATCTAAAGGACAATAGTTGCTTTATGGTATAAAGTTGTATTAACTATTTGTGAACTGTTTGATTAAGAGCTCACATCAATTATTTGGATAAAAGTACAAATAAAGGAGAGGGCATTTGTCCATCTTGCTTGATGACAGTCAGTAGGCAGCTGAATCAAGTTGGCTGAGGCAAATGCTTGTGTCACTAGTAATTATGTGCACCAACTCTTTCAACAGCGATGGACTACCCCAGGGAGCAATTGGCCAGAGTTGTTTGGTAGCCTGTGGGGTAACCTGTACTTTCAGAAGTTTCTCTGTTTTTTGTACCGCCAAAGGAAATATGATCTGGCATGCTTGGAAACCCTGTCTACTGACTCTGACCTTGTTCAATGTGAGTTTGCTGGACCCACTTTGAAGAGGGGGGCCCAACAGAGCAAATCCTTTTCCTTAAAAAAAGGAAAGCTAATTAGGTACTAAGAAAAGTCTCATTCTTTTGAGACTGAAAGCATTCCATTTTGTTTTGTTCACAATCAAACAGTCTGAACGAGCTAATAGTTCAAAAACAGAATGTCCCATTCACAAGTAATTAGGGCTTTGTGTTTATTTGAGTTATTAGAGGAAATAGCTTTACAATTTATTTTCCTAGCATATATTTAAATTTTAGGACAACTATCTTGACATCAATTATTTTCTTATTAAGTAGGACTTTTTTTTCCTGTAATTGAACTAAAATGTGATTTAATTGCTGATTAAATTAACCATTGATTAAAAGTGGTTACATATTAAAGACTTTAGAAAATTAATAAAAATTCTCTACTTAGTGGCATAGGCGTAGGAGAGCTTTGCAGAAACTAGGTTATAAAAGCAGATATGTAACAAGTAATTTTTAATGGTAAGAATGATTTCTATTTCCTTCTGTTTTTCTTCAAAACAACCCCACAGATTTTATAGACAGTTTTTTATTAAAACGTTTCTATAAGAAAAATAAAAGAAGAAAATCATTTTACCCAATTAAAAACTTTTGTAGTAAAATGTTTCTATCATATAAAATATATTTTTATAGTTTCTTGTCACAATTTCAGGAGTAAAAACTCTTGGTCCAATTGTAAATGCTTTATCCTTTTTCTATAGAAAAGAACCTAACAAAATGTTGTCAAAGATTTCCGTATGATCAATCAATCTGCCCCTCTGTTCACAACTCTGCCTACATCTAGTTTAAATTTGTTTCAAAATCTCCCGGTAGATGAACCAGATATGTTTGCACAGAATCATTCTATCTGAAGGAGATGAGAATGGAGTTTCTATTGCTTCTTATCCACTTTCCTGATCGGTAAGGGACTCACTCCAGTTTTAATCTGCACTGAGGTTCTCTGACCTCGTACATGTGCCAGAAGTGCACTGCCCAGACACACAGACCTGAGAACGCCCATTCTTTGATTGTTTCATTAAATATTACACATGTTTTATCGCTTCCATTTTCTCCTTTTCTACAAAACAGTAGAAGTTGATTGCTATTATCTCTGTGGATTCCTGTGCCTCATGATTGACTGGACTGAGTTCCTTGGAGAGGTGACCTAAGTTTTGGGAACACAAGTTAGATTTCTTGTGGATAAAAATGCAAGCTGTTGATGGTTTACGCATGTCACAGTAACTTATATTTTATATTATGGCAAATTTCTGTGATACATTAAGACATCAGGCTTGCTGTAGAATGACCAAATTATTGCCTCAGGTCAGTCCTTCAGGTGCGAGAGGCACAACAGATGCAGAGAGTTCTACATGGCACAGCTTAGAGACTTCTCTCGATGATAGATTCCTCTCATAAGCTGCATTAGAACGAGCAGCTTAGTCTCCGTTCACAGTTCACATCAGCACATGGAGACAATTCCACGTGATAGCTTTGTTAATCGTGAAGGTTTTGCTGCTTGTGTCTGAGTCAATTTGAGTCACACTGGGACAAACAGTATTTCTGTTCATGAAGTTTGTAGCCCTGTAATTGGTACGTGACACATTTGGCTTCTATCTGTAATTTTACCAGAATGCATGATAACAGAAGAGCTTATACAAAACCTGTTGGGCTAAACGATTGCTACAAGACTGTGTTTCTATAGGAAACATTTTCTCAGCAAATTCATGTCTTCTTATTCAGAGCATCACATTCATTATGGCGAGGATCCATGTGGATGGAAACCAGAGTTAACTTGGGAAGTCAGTAGGAAGTACTCACTATACATAATGAGTACACGGGAAGATGAGATTTGTGAGAGGCCGCAGTACAGAGGAGCAACTAGATTGGTTCAAATCATAGCTCTTTGTTTTGCTTTGTTGGTATTGCTTCAAATTGACAAAGAGTAGGTAGTGTGTAGTATTACTTCCACTTTCTGTTATTTTGTCTTTTTTTTTTTTTTTCGGAACAGAGGACCTAACCCAGGCAAGCGCTCTACCACTAAGCTAAATCCCCAACCCCTACTTTCCACTTTTAAATGATAAAATAGATATGATAAATCAATGGTGACCTTCCGGAATGATATTAAAGGTTTGGTTCTTGATGTAAGATAAAATTGATGGTGATTTATAAGAACAGCAGAAATTGTAAAGAATTTTCCCTTAACATTCTCCATTAAAAATAAAAGAATTGCTCCAAAGACAGTGAAACATTTTTTTTTAGAAGGTTCTGTCAGAGTCGCTCATTGTGATGTGCTGTTTAAAATGATTAAAGGATGGATATGATTGATCCCAAAGGCACACTCACTTGTTTAGGTGTTACGATGTTGTGATAATTTGTTAATTTCATTATGACATTTTAAAATATTGCCAGCTTTATTGACATCTGTCATGGCTAAGCATGATGACATATAGCTACCCTCTAGGGAAATTTTGGCTTCCTGTTCCCAAGACCTTATTCTCTCCTGTCCTAGGAGTCTGGGTTCCAAACAAGGAGGGGTACACCTGTTGGGATAAAAACAAAAATTTTATTGAACTGAAGTTCAGATTTCCCAAGGTCATTTAGGGCCACTTCTGATGCTCATACATCACATGACTAAGAAAGACATAATAGTATTACAGTGAGTGGGTTTCTAGACTACCAGTGGGGAAAATGAATTGTTTCTTCACAATGGCAACAAAGGTTATAATGGTAGAGCAGGAAAGCCTTTAGGCTATCTCTTGGTACCACCACGCTCTGTTATTAAGGTTAATGGGAAACTCTAACCCAGCCCAGGCAGGATGACAAAAGGTCTAGATCTTTAATGATGAAAGTATGCTCATGACTCTAGGTAAAGATTGAATAGCTGCCGCTGTGTGTGCACAGGATAAGGCAACATAGAATGAGTAGTTGAGGAAGTTAGTTATAAATACCAGCGAATGCCTTGTGATTAGTTGCAGAACGCTGGTAACTGACATTCCAGTTCATGTCATATTTTGCTAAAAGCATGTTTGTGTACATATACGTAAATTAATACAAATTCTGTCCTCATCCTTCTATTTCTTTTTCATGCAACATGACATGTATGGAGAAAATACCAGGGGTTAAGCATGGTGAAGATATAGTATCATATTTAAATTGTGAGATACTAAGACTCAGCACTCCTCAGGGGACATTGCCACCTATTCTAAAACATGTAGCACGTCAGCAGTTGTGTGTGGGATAGTTACAGTAGGTGGGATTTTGACCTGGATATTGCTTTTATTTGAAAATCAAGCATGACATAAGCAGATGTGGTTGTGTGTCAAATTGAGGACTTATGATTGCCAATCATGCTTGTCAATTTCACTTAATATGGAATCAATCAAAACACAAGCTGCTGGGCACACCTGTGGGGAATTATCTTGATCAGATTTTGAAGCATGAATTCCCACTGCAAATGTGGACAGAACCGGCCCAGACAGAAGGACACAGGAGAAAGAATATTTGGCTTTTGCCTATGTTCCCTCACTCTTGCTGACATGTTCATGTTATTTTGTTACTGCAGGACTCTTTCACTGTTATTAGAATCAATTTCTTTAGAAACACACTGGAGATCAGCAGCTCTCCAGTATTCTTCTAAGCCTTTACTTCCAGTTGGGATTTCTAAGATATGACATTCGTGGGTTAAGCAGGGAGTAATGTGAAATTGCCACTGTTTTACTATTTGTAGCATATGTGTATATGTGTGTGTGTGTGTGTGTGTGTGTGTGTGTGTGTGTGTGTGCAGAAAGCACTTATTTTATATATATATATACATATATAAATATAATTTGTTATCATTCTAGAAGAAAGAAGAGGGGAAGATGTGTATTAGCAACTACTCTAGGTTTACAGTGTTTGTTTCTTGGCCATTGCCCTGCAACATCCTTAAATTTGTAGAATTACCTACAAATAAAATGGAAATCTTCAACTCAGGAGTGACCATCAAAACCCTCAGACCCTAATACAGCAGGGGCAAAATTCTCTCAAAATAGAGCTATCAAGCAGTTAGACTGGGTGCTAGCCATCAGCAACCATTCCAGCCTAGCTGAGACTTAGTGACTGAGGGCCCAAATGAGTGACACCTCTCATTGTGTTCCACTAGTTTATCCTCTTCAAAGCAAACAAAAAGGAAAGGAAAAGAAAGAAAAAAGGAAGAAAGAAAGAAAAAAGAAAGAGAAAGAAAGTTAAGATCAAATTCTTCCTTCAGATGGCTATTGATACAAAGCAAGATGGGAAAAGTTTATTGTTAATTTTAGTAAGAACAGCCTTCCCCTTCACATAACAGAGGTTAAAATTTGGCAGCGAGCATCCTGATTCTCCATTTATGCGCTATCAGCAGCTGTCTGCTACCAATCTTGATGAATATTTGATGGAGTAATATTCATAAACAAGGCAGGCTTCCAACATGCAAAATGCTTCTTGTTTCACAAATTCCAAACATAAATTAAATAAGAAAACTTAAAAGAGATTAAAGTTCTGGATAGCAGAGCAGTTTATATTAGAAACAGAGAATATTACAAAATTCCGGGCCAGTGCTTAATAATAAAACACATTCGCACACATATACACTGATACACATACCCTTACACACAAAGGCCTGTCTCCTTTTACTAAGTTCTGTGCTTAACACAAATTCTCATAGGTGATTAAGATAGTGACAGCTGAGTATGGAGTGATAAATTATATATATTATATATATATATATACTGATAAATCTTAAAACCTTATGAATTTGGATATTGCTTCTGAAAATATGCATGTCCACATTATAGCTATAACTTCATTTGTACCTAAAATATCAACATTCATATCTACTCATTTTTATTTGTTTCTCTGAGAAATGAGGTTCGCTGAAGCACCTCTCAATTACTCTGTAGTAGTCAGCTTCCTGTCATTGTAACACATCAGGGGGGCAATCAACAGTGGCTGAGGTTTTAGTCCATGACTGGTTGACTCCTTTGCTCTTCAACCTGTGATCCAGTGTGTGTGTGGTCCTGCAAAGGCATTCATTTCTGGTGGGGAGATTGAGAGGGGAACACTTGGAGCTGGGTCCTACTATTCTCTTCAAGCTCATGTCTCTGATGAATCAAAGATGCGATTTTACATACTTTTTCAATTTTTTGCAAACCCTAATAACAGAAAGACCTGTGAGCAGGTGTTTAAAACATAGGGGACTTTTGAACCTGAACTTAAGCAGAGTCTAAGGTTGGGACATTCGTTCTCAGCTCAGGAACATAACCTTTGACTTATCCACAGATTTAGCTTACTGTCCTTCCACTTTAAATCTAAAAGAAAATAAAACTAGAAGGGAGTTAAACATAATAGATACCAGTTTCTGGTTTTATGTAATTACTTTCTTTCTTTGTATGTGTGTGTGTGTGTGTGTGTGTGTGTGTGTGTTTGCTTTGCCTGTATGTATATCTGTGGATCACATGCATGCAATGGCTATAGAGACCACAGAGGACAGATCCCCTGGGACTGGAGTTATAGACAGTAGTGAGCTGCTGTGTGGGTGTCTCTAGAGCAATGGTTGTGAACTTTTTTTTTCACACTTTGACCCTTTAAGATAGTTCATGTTGTGGTGACCCCAAACCATAAAATTATTTTTATTGCTACTTCATAACTGTAATTTTTGCTAGTGTTATGAATCATAATGTAAATTTCTGTATTGCAGTCTTAGGTGACCACTGTGAATGGATGCTATGGTCTTCAAAGAGGTCATGACCCACAGGTTGTGAATCACTGCTCTTAAGGAGTGCTAACTCATTCAGAGTAAGATGATGTCCTATAACTTACATTACTTTCCGATCATGCCTGCTCTTCGCCATGAATAATGCCTCAAACACTGCTTTCATCTCAATGGTTTGCTGCAGATACACCAACTTCCATGGAGTTTAAATAGGCCAAGGTTACTCATGTATGGCGGCCTTTGCTTCTGCTGTTGTATCAGCTTAAAACATGCTTTTGAAGTCTATATCCCATTTCTCTTTGGTCTCAAGCCTGTCTCTCTAAGAAGCCTTTCTACGTTACCAACACTTAAATAATTATTCTTATTCCTCTGTTTCTATTTTAAAAATGAAATCTGTTTTCTACTTTATAACATAACACATTCTATTTGTGTAAATATTCTACTTATTTTGCCAGAGAACAATGTCGTAATGCTTTGTCCACTACTATATAATTCTCTGTGCCTAGACAGGTATATACCACATAGTAAGCAAAAAGAAGCAAATTACAAATCCTGTCTCCTGTTTCTAATGCTTCATTTCTCAGGGGATTTCTTGCAATTCTACTACAGTAAAACATGTTTGTTATAGCTTAAAATGCTGTTGATAAGTTCAATATGTTTGTGTTTTTATTTCAGACCTATCTGTCTGGATTACCAAGACTTATTTATCTGTTTATACTTCCTTTCACTGTAGCTATTGGCCATTTATTTCTGAAAAAAAAATCTTGGTTTATTTCTGACCTAAGTGGGCCAGTATTTTTTTATGAAGATCAAATGTGCATTTTTTAAATGCTAAACCGGTGAGTCCTATACTTGGGGTAAAGTTACATACCACTTTTTCGACGGGTTTGAACCTGGGCGCTTTCACCAGTGAAAGTGAAGTGAGGTGACATTGAACTCTCAAACAGTTTTCTTCTATCTTAGCTCCTTTGTGGTATTTTTAGAAAGAAAAAAAATCTTGTTTTGAAAACATGAATGACACCCACATTTAAAGAATACCAGATTCAGAAACTGTAAAACCAATAATAATAGTTTTGTGACATGGTTTGTATCATTTCACATATATTGACATTAAAAAAATATAACCAGACACATGGGGACACACACACACACACGCACACACACACACACACACACACACACACAGAGAGAGAGAGAGAGAGAGAGAGAGACAGAGAGACAGAGAGACAGAGAGACAGAGACAGAGACAGAGAGACATCCACGAATGTTCCAGAATAACAGAATTTCTACAACTTCATGGTAATTCTTTTTCTCCCTTTCATACTGCTGTGCCTTTATTCTATTTACCTTTGTTTTTAAATTTTAAGATTATAATAAACCATTTCCCCTTTTTCCATTCTTTCCTCCAAATCCTCCCAAGTATATATCTCTTCTTTATATATTACAAATGTAACTTCTTATAGTCCTAAACTCCTCCAAGCCCTAAATTATTTTGAAGGACTCCCTTGAAGTATAATGCAAACCAAGTTATAATTACATCTGAACAATTCATGTTAATAAGGCAGTAATAATAACCAGAGATCAAATATACATTTGAAACACTATTAGAAACCAAGAGGAGTCAAAATAAACATAACATGTTCATCTGAAAGGATGAAGAGAATCATACATATCTATCTAATTCAGATAGTCTGACAATGAAGGAATAATGAAAATACCAGCATGGGGAACAATGAGGTTAGTTAATGTTACCTTAAAGAAGCATTGGAAGCTTAAAGACAGCTATGTCACTGAAGAACAAAAAAAACAAAACAAAACAACAAAAAAAAACCCCTCTTGACTAGCAACGTATAAATTTATATAAATATGGGGCATGGCCTTGGAAACCCATCCCTCATAGCAACTGTTAACTGCCTATTAATCTTGTGGAGGATCAGAATCTCTTGAGTACCATCCCAGTATTTGTTAGCTGCCTGTGAATCTTGATGAGACAAGAGTTCTCTTACCTAGCGACCATTAATAGTCTATAAATGATTTGGTGGAAGATGACCTCATGAACACTTCTGCATCTCCATAATAGAAATTTAATGGTTGACTTTTATGCTCCTTCTTTGGGTAATACAAGCTGCAATTCAACAAAATAAAGATGATGTCATGACCCGAGTACAGACTTCTACAGTATGACCTGTAAGAGGACAATGACTGCGTGCTTGCATGAGAAAAAAAAATCAAAAAGTGGCAACACACCAACTTGCCTTTAGAGCTTGAGTGACGACTGAAGTTTGGGGAATCTGGTCATGAAGTTCTTTTTTGGTACAAGGGAGCAGACTTCATTTGTCACCTTCTCTCACCTAGGCAAGTCAGCAGTTTGTGAGTACACTGAGAATGATACTTGAGGAAAGTAGGTGTAGGCTGTGAAAAAGAGTACCATCTGATGATTCCAGTCAAACATGGTGGTCTAACAAGGTTGCTCTGGTTACAGTTACACAAGAAAGAAGTCAGAGCCATTTCCGAATTTCTGAAATGGAACAGCTGCCCAGTACATCACTGATGCTTAGCTAAGGCTATTTGCACTTAAGGATAGCTCCTCACCTGGGGAATCCCCCATTTTTATCATCAAAAGGGTTTGTGAATGTCCATACCCTCCTAGATTATCTCCTCCCTCTTCTCTAACAGCTCCTTGACTTCAGATGGGGAAACTTCACTGTTGGCATTCAAAAAAATAGCAAAGGCTTCATAATAAGTTATTATTTATACTGTGTGGAAGAAATTGTAGTGTGTGTGTATGTGTGTGTGCGTGCGTGCGTGTGTGTGTGTGTGTGTGTCTGTCTGTCTGTTGCATATGTTCAGTATACACACCAATCATCAGACATGTATCCTATGAGGATATGTATAGTTAAATTCTATTTAAGTAGTAGAATAAAATTCTACAAGTAACATTTTAAATATTCTAGAAAAATTTGAAAAATTTTTAGAATACCAGCAATGAGAACAAGGTTTTGACTTCATAAATTAGGGGGAAAATCCATACTTAAAATAATTTTTGCCTCTGAAACTCTCCTAGAATTTCAGCCAAAAATTATAAATGAATTGACACCAAGACAATAATACCCTCTCAAATCACCTTTATATTGTCTAAATGTTTTTTCTTTTTCTGAAATCAAGTCTAAAACACCCTCTTTACAAAAACTTACACAATATATTTTAGGCCATTTGTGCAGGGTAACTTGATACTGTAGCAATAAAGGAGTAGCCCAAGGTTAGCAATCAAGTTTGTGTTTGTATTATAGCATTTTATTCATTTCATGATATACTTCCCATTCACATTGAAAAGCTTTAGGCAGAGTGGTCTTACAGCCTCTTCAATACAAGAAACATCCATGAGCTGATGTAGTAATCAGTATGATGCAGGGACTATAGTAGTAGGGAATCCTTGAGGTACCATTAGCCTATATTTAGAAGCACTTCTTGATCAATCATCCTATTGACAGAATTCATTTCTCATCAAAATTACTTTTATTCCTTTATGCAACAAGTGAGCAGGGTCTCTAAGTTTTTCTAAATTTTAAATGGTTTTCTTTTTTCAATTTTGAGATTATAACAATTATATTTCAACTTTTCTTCTTCATAATATAATTACAACATCTCTCCCTTTCCTTAACGCTCACACACTTAAGGCTCAACAAACATTGCTGAAGAGAGGGCAGAAACAGGCAGAGGATCATGGAGTTTACTGCGAGTTTGTGTTTCTTAGTAATGAAAAAAATTGATAACTGACTAGATAGGCAATTTTGAGAAATAAGCTTAAATGAAAGGCATATAAAGACATATATCTATTTTACTTCACTCATTTTAAATTACACAAAATAATGATATATAAATATGTGGCTAAATAGCTAAATCGTCTAAATAAACCTTTATAATAAATTAAATTTTCTAACTGAAAAATGCGTTGGTGCATAAGAGTTTAACTAGTATTGTTAGTACTTATAAATTTTAGTATCTGTTAACTGATAGTAGGTGTCTTAGTTACTGTTCTATTGCTTTGTTACTGTTCTATTACCAAGACAACTCTTATAAAAGAAAGCATTAAACTGGGGTCTTGTTTACAGTTTCAGAGGATTAGTCCATGGTCATCATGGTGGGAAGCAAATAGACATGGTGATCAGCAATAGCTGAGAGATTAACACCATGATTCACAGGTAGCAGGCACACACACACACACAAACGCACTGGCAGAGACACAGTCACAGACACAGACACAGACACAGACACAGACACAGACACAGACACAGACACAGACACAGACACAGACACAGACACAGACACAGACACAGACACAGACACAGACAGACACTGGGCCTGTCCTGGGAGTTTAAAGGCATAAACCCAACTCAGGTGATTAATCTCCTTCAACAAGGCCACACTTACTCTCATTAGGCCATACCCTTTAATCATCTCCAAGTATTTCCATCAGCTAGGCACCAACTATTCAAACGTAAGAGCCTATGTGGGTCATTCTCATTCAAACTACCACGAAAGTCATGTTATTTAGGTTGATTGTTCTTGTAGGACAAATGAATTAAAGATGAGGTGAGATCAGGCTCTGAGCTCTTGCCTAGTAGGCATGAGATCCTGGGTTCAACCCCTAGCACCACATAAACAAAATAAAAAAAAGGAAAAATAAGAAAATAAAATCTGATTAGAACAGAGCATACCTTTAACTCCATATGTCTAATGTTATCCTAGTAGACCAGAGAGTATGGCACACAATTAGAGATGTGCTGCTAAGATCTGAAAAATGCAAGAAGTTGGAAGAGAAGTTTGGACAACAGGTTTCCCTAAGGCCATCAAAGGGAAAATGGATCTGAAAACACATTTTAGCCACTGGATTCTTTCTTGTTGCTAGCCACTCTGTTTATGTTTTTGTTGTGGTGGTCAAAGCAAATGAAAATCTTCTCCATTTCATGAGATGGCAATATAAATATGAAATTAATTTACAATAAAACATCTTATATTTAATTCAAAGAGTTAAAATGGATTTTCAGTTTTCAATGGAAGATTTTAAGTTTCTGTTGATGTCCTATATTTTTGCATAAAATTCATGTCCATCCAATTACAGAGTTCCTTACCCTACAGTTATCATGTCTGATACTATCTTGCTGTATATATTATGGAAATTTTTGATGCAAACTGCTTTTAGCCAAATGGAAAATTGTTATATGACTTCATGTTTCCTTTTGACATGCATTTTTTAAGAACTGTGATTTACTATTTTAAAAGGGCACATATGGGTCTATAAAGATGGATCCATGCATAAAAGATCTTGAGGGTCCTGGTTTAGTTTCCAGCAACCATATGGTAGCTCATAATCATCTGTAATTCCAGTTCCAGGGAATCTGATGTCTGCTTCTGGCCTCTTCACACATGCATGTGGTACATATACATGCATGCAAGCCATCATACACATAAAGTAAAAATAATTAATTCTTAAAAAAGAAAAGGCTATGTGATAAAATGTTTCTGTGTAATAAGAAGGCTCCTGCCTCAACTACTTCTCATTTCATGTAGGCACAGCTACGTACACAGTGGAAGATTTGAAATTAGAACCAAGCATAGTATAAAAGAGGTGACAACAATGAGCAGAAACATTGGACATTGCTCTGTGGAATCTTCATCCATTCACCTTGCAGAACATTTCTCAATATCAGGTCACAACTTGAGTTGGGAAGTCATTAATGTCACTTGACTCAAATGAGATTGATTTTCTCTTTACCGTCTTCTCAAACATACCTATTCATTTCTCTCCCTAGAGTGTTTAGCTTGGTTCTTGACCTAATAGTTTACTGTGCATAGCACAGTCAAAAATATTGTCCAGCTTCATTAACACATCAGTTCACTAGCTATAGTACTTTAATAAGAATGCATTCTTAATTCTAAAGAATTAAAACCTAATAACATCCTATTCGTTCAAATCAATCTGTTTCTCAGCAAGCCTCCCTACAGACTTTCTTATCCTAGCTCAAGCTTGATCTTTCTTCTGCTGCAATGCCTGTCCTCAAGCCAATTTGCTTGTTCCAGAATGTCAGTGATGCTCTGTTTCAGTTGTATAAACTGTGTTGACTATCTCACAAAATTCTTCCTGACCTGACCACAACCATCTCAACACCACATCCACTCTTTTTCCACCTTCTTTAAGGCTGCAAACATGTAGCCCTCCTTGCTCTTGCTTCAGCTCTCTAATTTATTTTCTCACAAGGCTCTTTCTTTTGGCTATCCTTTGACTTTCTGTCTTCTGTTAGCCTGAGAGACATAGTGATCCCTTCATTCATCTTTTTGTCTTTGCTCATAAGAATATTTTTCTGTGAAGTCTAAATCCCTCCCCTTTTTGGAAGAAGCCTGCAATGACTCTCATACCTTTATTCTTCTTTACTTTGTGCCTTGTGGGAAAAAAAAATCCTTGGACCAAAGCAACTTAAGGAAGGGTCTATGGTGTTTCATACTTCAGTGAGTACAGTTACAGTTCATCTGGGTATGGAAGTGAGGTGGTAGAGCCTTAAAGTACCCGGTCACCAAGATCCATACTCAGGAAGCAGAGGATAGTGATGGCTTGTGCTCACTTTACTTCTATCTTTTTATAGAGTTGGGGAGCTCATCCCAGGGAATGATGCTTCCCACAGTGGGTGTGCCTTCTTATGTCAATTAACATGAGGTCATCCTCCATAGGCCTATCTAGAGGCTCAAGTCTCAGGTGACTGTACATTTCTCAAGTAAACATTTAGAATTAGCCAATTCATTCAATTTACTTTTTCTCTTTCTATACTTTCTTTCTGTAAAAGTATGTGGTTATTTAGTTTATTATATCAATTGATCATATATTTTCCTACCCTAGAAATAGTCCCAGGCATTAAAAGAATCTTTGTTTTGTTTCAAGGATCCTCAAATGCCAGATCAGCACTAAGAACATAGAAGGTGATCAATAAATATTTGTAGAATGATGAAAATGAATCCATTTTAAATTTCATAATTTAATTCCCTTTTCCTAGTAAAAAAGGTATAAGTGTGGCTTCCGATACATATACACTTTTATTTTTACCGTTGTCTCATTCAGTAAAACTTATACAAAACACTTTAACACATGGCTGTTTTGTGTTTCATACTGAACAGTAAGTACTTACAAAAATGCGAGAACTACCAGCTATGCGTGGTGACATAAAGTGGCTCGCTCACGCACTCGTTCATTTACATGTGTGAAACAACATAGGCTTAGAATTGATACATGTTCTTTGGTTTTATTTTTTTAAGATGCTGTTTGCTGGATAATCCTGAAACATAGCAACTGGAAGCAGCACATCTGTGATCTCATTGCCTTGTTAGGTCAGGAAGAAGAGCTGCTTAGTTAGTAGCTCGGGCTGAGAGTCTCCATCTGTTGGAGTCAGGGTGTCAGCAATAGCTGATGTTTCTGAAGTCTTGGTTGGGACTGGTGGATCCATTTACATGTTAATCTCTCACATGGCGGTTGGCCAGAGGCTTTAGTTTGTCCTTTTGGATCTTGATGTTGTATTTAAGGGCACAACAGTAAAAGTCAAGCAGGGAAAGAGAAGCGGGGGTAGGGGGGAGTGGGGAGTAGGAAGGAGGGAGGGAGAGGGAAAGAGACAGGGAGACACACACACACACACACACACACAGACAGAGAGAGAGAGAGAGAGAGAGAGAGAGAGAGAGAGAGAGAGAGAGAGAGAGAGAGCGTGTTTGAGTGTCCTGAGTGAAGACACATTCTAGCAAGTTCTGTTTCATTCTGTTATGAATGCTATTGTATTTTCTACACCCTCTTGGGAGGGGACTCAGCTTCTGATCTAGAAGGGAGAGATAGTGTGGACATAATTTTAAACTCCCTCTCTAGGACCCAATCATCTTTTCTTTGTTTCATATTTTCAGTGGAGAGCCATCCCCGTTCAGGTCTGTCTCCATTCTCTTCCACACTATCCGTCTATAGTTGCCAAGGAGTAAGAATGACTAACTTGACATGTGAATGTGGAAGAAGAAATTGACAGACACTGCACTTTCTTTCTCCACACAGGCTCGTTTGCAGATTTCTAACTGTTTCTGAGAAGGGATAAGTCTCTCAGGCATGCTGTGTCCCCATATCAGCTAGTTGTCCGTGACTGAGTACATACATGTAATAGAGAGATACCATATTAAAAATGTTTCTGGCCTGAGGCCAAAGTCTCCATCTCTAGCATCACTTTTATTAAATAATGAGATAATGTTTTGACTTCTTGGTTTTAAATTTGGTGGGCAGGAAGATCAATGCTGTTTATTGACCTTATTGATCGTCAACTGAAGAACACAAAAATCAATCAATCATCAATCAATCAATCAAACAACAAAAATCCCACACAGTGACTATAATACAAAACAGACATATGTAAAAGGGCTATAGTAAGTATGTAGGATAGTAAAAGTAAGTAATATATCCAGGGGAAGGTTTTTCCAGATGAATTGAAATTGAACTGGTGACTAATGTAAGATCAATCTAGAACCAAGGGAAAAATATAAAGAATAGCATGTATATGTGGCAGAATATTGTAGTACATGAGGCAGGTAGAATGATCAGAGCATTTATTGGTAACAAACTTCAATGCACAGGGAGAGGAGGTGATGTCAGTGGGGTGACACCTCAGGCATTTGGGATCATTTGATTGCTTCAGTGATTTTAAATCAGTGAAAGAGAAAGGTAGATGAAGTTAAAGACATGTAGTGGGATAATAAGTTCGAGGGGTTAAGACCACCAGAATCTGGGCACTAGAAGTTAGAGATGTGTGGGTAGGTATCAGACGATATTCTTGGGTAAATATGCTGAATAATTTAAATCTAGTGTAAAACTTCCTTTTGTAGTTGGAAAGCATTTTGCTCAGGGGAAAACTGATAATTCTTTTTTCTTTCTAAACTTCCCATACAAAGATGGTGAATGATAATGGAGTAGGAATAGAACTCTTCAATTCCATGCTGGCATAAAGACAATACCCCCTTCATGTCAATGTTGGCAAGAGAAGAAAAGATGTTGGACTTCTACATCCCAAGACAAGTACAGAGCATCATGGTGTAATTTAAATCTAAAGACCAGAGAGAGAGAGAGAGAGAGAGAGAGAGAGAGAGAGAGAGAGAGAGAGAGAGAGAGAGAGAGAGAGAGAAACACAAAGAGAAACAGAGAGAAACAGAAGCAGACAGGGAGAGACAGAGAGAGACAAAGACTTTCTATAGCAACTTAAAGAATACAACTTATAGAAGATGCGAGAAAAAGCCAACCTTGGTGAAGTGAGGGTGAACTTGGCAACAGAGGGGAAAGGAAATGAAACGGAGAAAGGAGAGCAGAGAGGAAATTCAAATTTACACTGCAGCCTGCCCATGTTTTATTGAGTAAAGCTGTCACATTGCCAAGTCAGAAAACCATTTATGTGCCTTATAGAATCCAATGACTTCTTGGCAAAGGAATAGTAAGCTTATTTTAATGTTCTCTCTGGGACTATCAGCCACTTGGCCATATTGGTTTTATGACCACTTTATAACTAATAGTATTTCAAAAGAGTTTACATTTGTTGGCTAGGAATAATAATATCATTTTTAGAACAGTGTGCAACATTCATCCACTAGTCTTGTTGGCTTACACTTTGGTTAATCACGTTTACCTTCTCAGGAATTTATTTAATTTATTTTATATGTAATTTCTTCTAAGTATTAAGTAAGCTTGAACCTTTTTTTCGACATTTAAAAGGATTGCTTATACACCAAAAGGTTCAATCGCAGAGTTAAAAGTCTAATAACCTTTCAGTGCCTTTAACTATGTTAACACCAAACTTTGGCTATGTTAATCACTACACTTTTAAGGACAAAACCATGAAACTTAATTGATTCCAATTGTTTCATTCAAAATAGCCAGATAAAACAAATACATAGTCTTTTAGGTTCATATTTATATTTATGTGGGACGTACTCCAGTCAACTATAATTATTCCTGATTATTCAATGTATGAATATTATAAGGTTATCTCATATTGTATTGGCATGTATGTGTATCTTAATATGTATGCAGATGCATATGCAAGTACTTGCACTTAAGTGTAAGGTCAGAGGTTAACCTTGGATACCTTTCCTCAACTACTACACATATTTTCTTAAGACAAGATCTCTCATTGGCCCAGCACTTTGCAAGTAGACTATGATGGCAGACCAAGCCCCAAAGACTTGGCTGTCTCCATGTCCCCAGAACTGGATAACAACAATCGCACACTTCCACCCCTGTATTTTTCTCGGGATTATAGGGATTGGACTCAGAACCTCGCCCTCAAAGGCAAGCACTTTACTAAGAAAGTCATCTCTCCAACTTGCCATATCTCAGAATTTTAAAGAATGACAGCTGCAAATGGATGAAATATTATCATTTGTTTAGTCATAAAACTCTTTAAAAAGATGCTAAGATAATTGTGTCCAGTTCTTATAGCAGTTGCTGCTCTCACCATTGCTGCTTTCTAAGCTCTTCCTAGAACAGCCCACTGAACTCTGCTTACAGATTTCAAAGGGTTTTGGTTCAAAGGTTCAGAGTCGTCAAGACACAACAGAGTCAGGCTCTTGACAGCAACACCCCAATTCCTGGTACCAACTTCTGAATTAGTAACTTGTCTGTTGCTTGGATAAAATATAACAAAGGCAACTTATGGCAGAGAGAGTTTATTTGGATTTATGGCTCCAAAGGGATGAGTCATTTGTGCCATATTAGAAGCACGGCAAGAAATGGTAGGCATAGCTTCTGGAACAAGGTAACAGAGAGCTCACTCATTCTACTCCCTCCAGAAAGCTTGCACTTCTTCAAACACTTGATCTTAACCTCCACAGTCCATATGCAGTCAAACTGAAAATCATGATCAACCATCACGATAAGGAAATCAACTGTAGTACTTAAATAGTTTAAGGAGCATCTTGTAATTATCCATAAACAATAGCTTCATTTTGGTTAAATGAGTTTCAGAACCAATAGCTATAGGGTACTTGGAAACTTGTAAATCTCCCTGCTACACTATCAAGCATAAGAAACCCTATAGGAAGGAGCTGAAAGGGTTTGCAACCCCATAGGAAGAACAACGATTTCAACCAATCAGATCCCTCCACAACAGCTCCAGGGACTAAACCACCAATCAAAGAATACATATGGAGGGACCCATGGCTGCAGCTAGATATGTAACAGAAGATGGCCTTATCTGGCCTCAGTGGTCCTGTGGAGGCTTGATGACCCAGGATAGGGGAATGCTAGGCCACTGAGGTCACTATGGGCAGGTAGGAGAGCACTCTCATAGAGGCAGGGAGTAAGGAGGAGAGGATAGGGAGCTTGTGGAGGGAAAATTGTGAAGTGGTATTACATTTGAAATGTTAATAAACTAACTAACTAACTAACTAACTAACTAACTAACTAACTAACTAACTAAATAGAAGTCCTACAGGAAATTGTTTTCACCTTCTTTAAATCCATTGCTTCATAAACCTATTATCTCCCTGAAAATGCTTCTTATGGCACCTGAATCATCTTCTGTGACCTAATTTGAGAAAAATCATTATGGTGTCATAAGCATATAGTTATGATATTACATATGAACCTTGAACAAGTCAAACAGCTGGTTCAAAAAGGCATCACTAGTTTATGCCAGTGCCTTGAACACTCTCAGCTATTAATAATTGAAAATGGAAATTGTCTGTTGGCATAAAGGTACTATAATTCTTCACTATAAATAAGTACCTCATAGTCTACTTTGAAATTCTCTAATTCCTGATGTGTTTAAGAAACATCACAGATGAGGAAAAATATAGTGAAAAAATATAGTGTGCCGATCCTCACACAATCACAACAAAGTAGTGATCTTATTCTTCTTATCCATATACAACATTTAACGAGATCAAAAAGCTGCAAAGACTCCCAATTCACCTACCCTACTCTTCATCCTTTTCTGCGTCATCCATTCCTGCAGACAACAAGCCTGTGGAATATGGGATTTTTGCTTTCAGGGATTTCTGATGGTTTAAAGGACATCCATGTACACAGTATCATCTAACCCCTTAGACGTAAACAAAGGCAAATGCTAATAACATCTTCCAACTCTTTCCCCCTGAGGAATGAGCTAAGGTCATTCTGAGTCTTCTTCATTGTCACACTCTGTCACTTGGAGCCAAGTTCCAATATAACCACTGCTACTTTACCATGAATCAATTATGTAGAAAGATCAGTTGATAGTTTCTCCCTGTGAGATGTTAACGAGCCTCTGTCTTGCTGAGCCAGAACCACTGGAAGGACCTAAAAGCATGGGTCTCAGGCATTTTATATATAATTCATCATAAGTGTTCATAAGCCTCAACTTCTGAAATTTTAGTTTCTTGTTATATCTGATTCAGAAAACAAATTTGTAAATATTCCTTTAATTTTTTGAGATTTATAATCAAATCATTTCCTCTTTCCCTCTCAACCCTTTCTTACTGAAGTGTCTCGTGTTGATGGTTTTGCTAACGTTGTACACATACACGATGTATTCTGATTACAACTCTCTCACATCGCTTTCCCATCTCTGTCAATCCCTCTTCATTGATATCAGTCTCTTTCTAAGATTCCTGATTCTTTATTTTGTTTTATGACCCAGTCCTGGTGACCATTAACTAGGTCAAGAACTAAGCAATGAAGCTTTGTGAGGGCATTAGTGCCTACACAGCTGGTGGCAACAGTTGCTTATCTCTTTTAATCTACCAGAGGCAAATAGTTCAGAAACGAGGGGCTTGGACCTCTGAGCCCCTTTTCCATCCATGATTGATTGATTGTTGCTGGGACTATTCATATATATACTCAATGCAAGCTTCTGCAGCTGATGAAAATTCACGGTTGTGAAGACTGGGGATTTCTTTTTTTTTCAAGATTTTGTCATTTCACAGCCCTTCTTCTTATCCAGCTTCTGCTCGTGCTGCAAGTTGCAACATGTAACATCAAAAACTGGAAGCTAGAATCCACACGTGAGATAAAACAGACAGTGATGTATTGTTTTTCTGTGCATGGTAACCTCATTTCCTTCCATTTACCTGAAAATTTTATTTCGTCTTATTTAAAGCTGAATAGAATTCCACTATATTTTAAATGTACCACATTTTCATTATCTACTCCTCAGTTGATGGATGTGTAGGGTAATGCCACTTTACAGGTATTTTTAATATAATGGTAACGTATATAGATGCACAAGTTTTTCTGTAATAAGGTAAACAAATATATGTCTAAGAGTGGAATATTTGGGTCATATGCAAGCATATTGTTGACACATTTGCATTATGTTTATAAGAGGTACATTGACCGCTACTTCCCTTGTGTTTTGCTCTATCATTATATGATTTTTGTTCTAAGTAATACTTGCTTCATAGGAGACTGGGAGTGTTAGTTCCATTTCTAGTTTGTGGGACAATTTGAGTGATGTTTGTTGTAGTTTTGCTTTAAAGGTCTGTAAGAATTCAACTGTGGATCCATCAGAATTTTTTTTAGTTACTCCTTTGATCTCCTCTTTGCAATTAATCTATTTACATTATTAATCTGTGCTGTTTCTCAGTACTTTTAATGCAGTCACTTAGAACTATAAATTTCCCTCCTAGGACAACTTTCATTGAATCTTAGAGGTTTTGATGTGTTATATTTTCATTTTTATTTAATTCCAAGAGTTTTAAAACTTCCTTATTGGGTTCTTCAATGGCCCATTTAAATACAATGTGATTTAATAGCCATGAATTTGTGCATTTTCTGAAATTTCTTTGGGTTTCAAGTATTATTTCACTGTGGTCAAATGGATGCATGAAGTTATTTCAATTTTCTTAAATTTGTTGAAGTTTTCTTTGAGTCACAATGTGTGATTGTTGAAGTGTTGTCTGCTGCTATGTATGTTGTAATGCTAAATTCTATACCTGAAGGACTGGACCTATGAATGACTTCTCATGTTTATAAGCATTTGTTATGTAAACTTTGTCCCTTGATCTGTTCCTATTTGTTAATTGATATTGGCAACAGCCAGTTCCTGGAGGGATTAGAGGTAGATGTGTTGGGAGTGAGTTAGTTCAAGTCTAAAGAGGAGAGAAGAAGGAAGAAGGAAAAGAGAGAGGAAGCCACCATGAGAGGAGATGGACAATGAGAACATGGCCAAGGGAAGCAGCAAGCATACCATTCTGGAGGTAGCCCAGCAGTTAGAAGAATAGATTAGGGGTTACCCTCCAGTAGTTTTCAAAGCCAGATAAAATAACCATTATCTGAGTCTCATTTATTTGTAAGCTGGTCAGGGATAAGTTTAAATCTTTCTACTTTATATGATCTATTTGATAGAAATTTCTGTGTGCTGCTAAGAAAAATATATATTAGGGTGAAATATTCTTTAGCTGTCAATTATGACCATTTAGTGTGTGGTGTCAATTATTGCTAATGTTTCTTTGTTGGTTTTGTCTCTATAACTTATCTATTGATGAAAATGGGGTTTTGAAGTCACTTAGTATCATTATGTTAGGGTTAATGGGGTTAATCTATGGCTTTATGCATGCTATAATTTGCTCTTCAAAATTGAGTGGACCAAAGTTGGGTGTACACATATTTAGAATTTCAGTGTCTTCTCTGTAGATTGTTTCCTTGATTAAAATGAAGTGATCTTCTTCATCTGTTTTTGATTAGTTGGATTTCAGGTATAGTTTGTCAGATATTAGAATAACAATGCCTACTTGTTTACTGGTTCTACTGGCTTGAAATAATTTTTTCCATCATTTTACACTAAAGCAATGTCTGTGTTTGAAGATGTGATGCATGTGTTGGGGACAGCAAAACAATGGATCCAACAGGCTAGGGAGGGAAACTGAGACCACTAATACCCAATTAATAGTGAAACATGTGTCAATTGCAGTTATTTGGCTGACTTTGAAGAGTTAGTCTTAGTCTGATTTTGTGTAACATCTATCTAAGCACCATTCGTTTTATTTGCTGTCATCTCTGGGGTATACTTATCATTCCTTTTGGTCAGAAGCATTTTTCTAGTATTCTTATAGCGCTGATTGGTAGCTATGAATCTCTTCAGCCTGTTTTTGTCATAGGAAGTTTTCTTTTCTCTTTCATGACATAGTTTTATCAGGTCAAGTGGTCTGGGTTGGCATTTCTGTTCTTTCAAAACCTGAATATCCAAACTCGACTGGCTTTTGAAGTTTTTATTGAAAAATCAGCTGTTGTCCTGATGGGGGTGACTCTATATGTAACTTGGACCTAATATCTTTCAGCTTTCAGGATCCATTCTTTGTTCTGTATATTTAGGATTCTTTTTTTTTTAAGTATTTAATTTTATGGGCAGAAATGTTTTTGTTTGCGTGTATGCTTACATACTGCATGTGTGCCTGAGGGCTTCGGGGAGCTGAGAGGGCATTGTACTGCCTAGGATTGGGATTACAGACATTTATGAACTGTTATATGTGTGATAGGAATTGAACCTGGCTCTTTTGGAACAGGTCTTAACCATTAAGGTATCTGTCCAGTCCCAAGGCTTCAATTTTAACATAAAACAAAGAACTTCTTATGTAGTCCTATTTGGAAGTCTATGTACAAATTCCCAAGATTTGGAAAACTTTTCTTTATGAGTTTATTGAAGATATGTTCTATACCTTTGACCTAAAGTTTTTATTCTTCTGTGTATATAATTGGCAAATTTGGACTTTCATGGTGTGTCAAATTACCTGCATAAACCATTCATGAATTTAGAGAAAAGCATATCATTTAATTTTATTGAGTGATCCATTCTTCAGTCTTGCCTAAACACATCAGATAGTTTGTCTCCTATGTGATCCATTCTGTTGGTGAGGCTCTCCACTGAGTTTTATTAAGCTTATTGAATATTTCATTTCCAGTTTCATTTAAGTTTGGGTTTTATTCAATATTTCTCTTTATTGAATTGTGTTTTCATATCCTGAATTGTCATTATTTCATTCAGTTGTTTATTTGGGTTTTTTTTAAAATATATTTCCATCCCTAGTATATTCTTGTCTTGTTTAAGTTCATTTGGGTAATTATTGGTGTCCTTTTTTAATTTCTTGAATTCCTTGAACATGTTTGTAATTATTCTTTTGAATTCTATGTCTTGAAGTTCATCTAAACCATTCTCAACAAGGACAATTAACAAGGAACTGGGCTAATTGCTGGAGAAATATTGTTTTGGTTTTTCATATTCATATTGTTTTGCTGTCTTGCTGTAGGGCCCTGTGCATTTGAAGTTAGGTTGTTTTTTACATATTTTAATATAAGTTGTTAGTCCACCAGGTTGAATAACACAGATGGGCTGGCAGGTGGATTGACCTGGGGAAACCCTGAGGCCTGTAGTCGAGAAGAATAGGTCTCTTAGTTGTTAGCATGGGCAGGTAAAGAATGTCCAAAGACAGGGAACTGGGCTATGTACATTGTGAGAAACACAAGGGTTCTCTTGGTGGGATTGGCTGCATGACCTGTGTGTCATAAGAGACTTCAAGTAGATGATGGAGGAACTGCATTTAAAGATTGGTCAGGGGCTGGCACTTTCAGGTGGATGCTGTCATGGGTGTGATCTTCAGAGGGTCCAGAACAAAGGAGATGGTTTGGGTAGACTACAAAAGAAAAATATGAATACCTACTCAGCAGTGTAGTCTGTCTGGGTCTAAGGAAAGGTAGGTAGGGTTTTAGGCAACAGAGGTTGGCACAAGGACAAGGCCATACCTAGCTTCAACATTGGCCTAGGGTATTGGAAAATTCAGTGTGGGTGATGGACAGCTTATGGGGGAAGAATGAAAGATTCCTACCTGGTAATGTGAAGTTCTGGATAAGGCAGGGAGTGGGGCTTAGAATCATTTATAATTAGTGTAATTGATATAATCAGTTCTATCAAGGAAGATTCTAAGAATACGAGAATAAAGCCAACAAAATTTAAAAGGGATTAAAAAAAACAAAGTTTGATTTTGCTGGTATTATGTGATCCAGTGTTATTAATCTAGTATCTGCCACATCCAACTTTGGAAATACATGAATCTGTTATATTCTTTCTCATTTTAAGATATTTAGCATGTTTTACACAATTAACACTGGAAATCCTTAACTATATACAATGCTTATTCTGTCACCGAATATGTTCTGTGTCATGTTAGAATTTTCATATTCCCTTAGATTATATTGTCTTTTAAATAAAGGAAGAAAATGTTTCATGTTCATTTCAATTTGTTATGTTCTATATGCATATTCATGGTTAGAGGCAAAATGACTGTCTTCTTCTGGGCTAATAATGCTTTTCTTAATATATTTTATTTTGATTGATTAATTGTTGTGTATATGGGTGCTTTGCCTGCACATATGTCTGTGCACTTTATGTGTGCATGATGTAGTAGAAGTTAGAAGAGGCCATCAGATTCCCTTTGACTGGAGTGACATTTGGTTGTGAGGTGCTATGGAAGGGGCTGAGAATCAAACCCTGATCTTCTGTAACAGCACGCAGTGCTCTTAATCACTGACCCATCTTTCCTGCCCACTTGAAACTGTTTAAGGCCAGAAGAAGAGGATTTAATGATAAGGGTTGCACATGTCTACTCATTGACTTTAAGATCAAACTTGGCTTCATCATATCTATGAGATAAACAATGGGCTATATCCCAATGTCATTGTAGGCTTATTCAACTCAGCCTTATTAAATCTTGAGAACACAAAGTCATGGAAGTATTTTCTTTTTACTGATGCTTAATATATATTCTGATTTTCTTACAACATTGGTTCATCTATAAATAAGCATATCTACCCCAAGAGACGAAACAAAGCAAAACAAAATAATAAATTCCGGACAAACAAGTAGATGTTTCACAGCTCCTCTAGCTGTCTTCTTGCCTTCCTTTTCCTGCAGTTTGCTGTCAGACATCCTGCACCTGTATACAGCAACAACAATGTCAAACAAAGACATCTTCATGGATATTTAGAATAAATCAAAGAAAATAGACATGGACCCTAAATGTAGCAGTTGGTGACTATCCGTATTATAGCTTCTTGAAGATGATATGAATGCATGTATGTGTGAAGCACTAGAAACTGTCCCCTCTAAAGAAAGATGTCCAGGGAGGAATGACCATTGTTTTCAGATGGATAGCAGCACTTAAAACAATGTATAGGGGAACCGAGAAAGAAGACCATGTGTGTATCTCTGAGAAAGAAATATTCAGCATGCTCAAGGAGTGCAAAGAGAGTAGTCCATGTGATCTGGACATGGTGAAATAAGCCTGTAATTTCAAGTCTTGAAAGGGTGCAGAAGGATTATAGATTTGAGCCATCTTTGAGATACAGCAGAGTCTTGTCTCAAAAAAAAGTAATCAAATGATAACAAACAAAACCAACCAACCAAAAGCAAGCCACTGTGCCTGTGCCACAGGTAATAGAAGTAAGAGAAGACAAAGATGGAGAGACAGGCAGAGAGAGAGAGAGAGAGAGAGAGAGAGAGAGAGAGAGAGAGAGAGAGAGAGAGAGAGAGAGCGCTGGTCATGCTGAATTGTGCTGCCTATGCTAAAAGTTGTCTTTAACCTCTGAATAGAAATAAATCATCAAAAGTAGCAACTTGAAGAGATTCCAACAACCTGGCATTATTAAAATGTGTAGTGTGGAGACAACAATTTAAGGGGATATAGAGAGATTCATAATACTATCCCAGCACTGGTTCATGGAAGAGACAATGCCAATTTAGGAGTGAGAAATATGGAGTGGATAAAAAGTAAATGAACCACATAGAAGGTGTCCCAATTTCTGGAATGGACCTACACTTGCAAGTTTAGAACCTAGAACAATCTTTATTGTTAAAGAATTAAAGAATAATTTTAATTTTAATGTGTCAGTGACTCAGGTATTATTTGGTTTAAGTAAGCTTACTTAATAGAAATAGATATATAAATGTATATCAATGCTGTAAATTTATCTTTCTTTTTAAAGAAGCGTTAGCAAGCTTACTAAAGCTTGGACATCTGTCATTATGATGTGTAAACAGCAAATAGACTAACTTAGCTCCAATTTCGTGTGTCTTCCCTTTCACTGCCTGGTTTGTCACTGGCTGTACTTTCAATGAAGGATTTCTAAATTCCTCACTGAGGGAATGACTCTTCTGGAAAGTATTCTAACTCCATTTAGACATGAGGAATCATTTCCAAAAAATAGCTCAGTCATTTTTACAAGAAATTTTATTTCTAGAAACTCGCCCATTTTATAGAATGTATGAAATAAAGGCATAAATATTGTATTCTCCAAGGAATCTTAACTTAATTAAACATCTTCTTTTGTTCTTAGAGAGATCGTCATAAGATGTCAATTCCCACTAAGATGACTGTACTTTGAGGGAGATATCTTCTAACAAGAGCTAGAAATAATTGTTTATCTCTAGAAATGTAGGATCTCAAAGACAACGGATAAGACAAAGATCACTGAAGAACGCCCTACAGGCAAAATTTTCCAAGGAATTTTGGTAATTTCAATAATTACTTTTATTTTTCTGTGAGATTAGCTGAAGAGAAACTGCTATTCTAAAATCATAGTAACGTTAAAATAACTCTGGAAGCATTTAAGATATATCATGTAATTCACACATACCCTGGGTGAATAGAATGGACACAGAATTTCAGATTACCTTTGATATATATAGAAGGTGGTCTGTCATAATTCTTTGTTTGCTCTCCCCTTTCTAGAATATTATGCAAAACCTAATTATAATTCCTTCTAGTTTTGGTGTTTCTCAGCCAAATATTCTTTCACAGGGTGATAACGCACGCACAAGGCCTACTACTTGTGTGTTATTGTTTCTTTTCACAAATATCTATGTATACACTTCAGACAGGCAGCAATGATAGAACAAGGAAATTATTTCAGTTAAGTCTAGCTTTATGATAATACTGAGTTCAATTATGATTATCTACAAGAACATAGGTATGGGGTTAATTACAATTACACAGGCTTATGAATATCTATACTCCTAAATGAAAGACATTTCTACCACCCAAAAGCTGAAATGATCTACAAATCATTGGAAAAAGCCATAGTCTCATGAGATCCTGGTCTTACAGGAAAAGTTAACATATTCAATCATTTTTAAAATAATCTAAAAATTTTGTGTATACATTACTATTAGTGTTTATGCTAAATGCATGCACATGCACGTCAAGGCCAGAAGATACAGTTGGATCTCTCTGAGTCAAAGTTGCAAGCAGGTTCTGGGAACTAAAATTAGGTCCCCTTGAAAAGCGGCAAGTGCTCTTATGTGCTGATCCATCTTTCCAGCTCCAATAGGCCCAATCTTCTTCAGGTTTCCCACTAAATTTCTGTTCTGTATTTAGTTAGGATATACACTACCTGTACAGATTTCACATCTGAGAGACTCGCTTTGCCACATTGTACATGTTAGATCTGTGACTGTGAAAAACGGAGGGCACTGGGATGAAGGTCACACCCCTGGGTTTTATTAAGCAGAATATAGTCTAATATCAAAATATCATCTTATCTTGCTTTAGTCTAGACAGATGGAATACAAAATTTGATCATAGGTTTCAAGGGGCTCCTACTTAAAATTATACTCTGTGAAGCAGCAGCTCACAAATAGCTTATGTTTTGTTAAAAGAAAATATTAAAGATTTAATCAAAAGCAAAGTGATTAAGTATGTTTGAAGATGCTATTTAATTTTTGCAAATTAAAAATATTATCATGGAGGAACAAGGTAAGGAGGAGAGAGAAGCCACCATGGGCCAGTTGAGTCATAAAACTTGGCCCCAAGGGCTGGCCAGTTGGAGTTAAGGACATCCCAGATTAAACACAGTAAGTAGTAAGTAATAATTCAGGGTTATTGATAGGAAAGTGAGTTCTAATAGCATAGAGGGCAGATATCTGCCCAGCTCTTGTGTTGTTTAAGGCTTCTTGTAAATAAGTAAATATTATCACAAATGGTTTCTTTCTAGTTGAAAAGTGATGAAATAAAAATTGCAAGTGCCTTTTGATGAAAAATAATTACAGACGCAAGTACTTGGATCAACACTGCCAGTTTTTCCAGCTTCAGTGATTTGTCCTTCCTCTCTGCGCATGCTATTACGTGTAGATACTGGACAGATGCCTCCCACCTCTTCATTGCATGTCATGGCTCAACACCGCTTCTGTAGTGTATCAGAATAATCAGGAAGATTGTTGCCTTCCAGTTAAGAATGTACAGAAAATAAACTTAATCTCAAAATCAGTGCTAGAATATTTTGATTTGGAAGGAAATTAGGTCTCCACTGAAAAGGCATTTTTTTGGTTGTTCTCGGCAATTATCTTTGTGATTAGAAAATTCCACACTAGATGCTTTTTGATGATTTATGTTACACCATTGACATTATGAATTCTGCAACAAAAGACTTAATTGCTGTAGGTTCTTTAAAATCCGGTGACTTTTTTCACTGCTGTATTGTAAATGCTGTTCCGTCTCTGAGTGCATTGTTTTGATTTGAAGTAAATCTGTTCCACTGGGAACAGCTCCTTCCCCATGAAAACTAGCTTGTAGCTGTGTTTCAGAGTTACCTGAAAAGCTACCGTGCCAAAAACCTGCCTCCAGAAATGAAAAGAAAATTTCCAAGGGGTCTCTACAAATCGAATTCTGACTTTTAACAAAGTTTTGGCAACACCAATGTTGTCTGTTAAAGAAAGGAATGTCCGTGAACTGTGATACCATTTATCAAGGATGACGAAGGCCTATAAGAAAGCAGGTTTCAGTGCCAAGTGAGGCATAAATACTGGAGGTTCCATTGAGCAACTGAAACCAGCCTAAAAATTATGCCATAATTTATCCAAAATCCTTTATGCTAATATGGGTACATATTGTTTTGGTTATGCTAGCTCAATATTCCTTTAGCTTTCCCTCCAGGCTCGACATAGTCTATTTTGTTTGAAGTGAGATTGCAGTAAATCCTCCTGCAGGCTCACTTACATATTCCCTAATCACCCTTTGCTAAGCACTGTTAAAATGTTCATATATTAGATGACACTAATATGAAACAGGATTGAAGCCAACGGATATTTTACTTGAGAATGTGGAGTTTTGGCATATTTTTTATATTTCCAAATGTTATTTATTTGTTTAGAGATTATTATCTCTTAAAAGCTTGTAGGGCAAGTCTGCGGAATGCCATTAGATTTCATGTTTAAGGGCGTCAGTTTGAACAGGGAAAGCTGTTGAAGAGCCCTCTTCTCTGTCTCCCGCCTACAGCTAGGAATGCAGGGCAGCTACCTTAGCATCGTCAGGCTTCAGTCATCTTACTTAGCAATTATTGCAGATCCTCTTGTTGTCAAGAACTGTTCACATATTCCACAAAGGAAATGTGCAAAAGACCTTTGTACGATTACTTAATTCAAGATTTCTCCTCCGAAATAAAAAATTATAATCCTTCTTTGGTAACAATGAGTGCAATTCATACATAGAAGAAATCCAAAGCACTTCAAGTATATTTTATTCAACGTGGACCTTTATTGTTAAGCAAGCTCACATCCTTGTAACTGTTAGTATCATATTTCGTAATTAATGTCAACCCTTTCTTGCTGTTTCCACTCTATACCAATTGCTGTGCTAAGGAAATCAAAATTTTCTTTCCTCACATGACATGTGGCTGGTGATGTTCTAATGTGAAAGAAAATTTTAAAATAATGTGACTTCTGTCATTCAGTGCTGTTTTGACCTACTGTTATAATTATTTATTTATTTATAGTTTCATTTTCTTAAATTTTTAAAATTTAAAATTGAAATGTGTATAAACCACCAGCTCTTTCCCGATCTCTTCAGCCCATTACCAGCTCTGTGTCTTGCTCTTCAATCTCCTCCTCCTTGTTGTCCTATTCCTTCTTCTCCTCCTCTGTAACCTCCTCAATCCAACTGGGACTGCCCATAGTTGCACTGGTCAGAACTGTCCACTGGAGCTTGGAAAACCTATCACTAAGGGCCACGTTAGTGAAGCAAATCATGTCTTTCTCCATCGCAGTCAAAAAGGCGCTCATAGCTCATGAGGTAGATATGGGTCTCATAACTCCCTCCTTTTTCTGTGTTGGATGCTGACTCCATTCATCTTCTCTAGGTTTTCGGTTGACAGCTACAGCCTTTGTGAGTTCATGAGCATAATGAGCAATTCATGTGCTGAAGGCATGATTTTTTTTCTGCAATACTCTGACTTCTGGCTTTTACAGGTTTTTGTTGTTGTTGTTTCTTCTGCAGTGTTCTCTGAGCCTTGGTGACAAGGGGAGGTGTGTGATGAGGGTATCACGTTAAGGGCTGAGCACTGCATAGACACTGACTCTCTGCCCTTCAACCAGCTGAGATCTCTCTGTTAATCATCTACTGCATAAAGAACTTTCTCTGATGAAAGACATCACAGTAGCCTATAGGTATAAATAGGAATATTTATGAGGCTGTTTGGTACTATGATCTCTTAACAAAATAATAGCATGGCTTATGACCTCTGCATCCATAGGCATTTGACCAGCTTACAGTGCCTTAAGTATAATTATAAAACATTTGATTTATCTCCATATTATTCGTGATATTATTGCACCAATGAGTGTATCTTGCCAAACTGGTCATTACTGTACTTTTCAGGGCTCATAGCTGGGAAGGACTATTGATGGCTTTTCTTCCTCCCACATATATATGCACACCAGTAAGCAGAGAGGACGTCTCCACATCAATGCTAGCTTGATTTCTCCATACCTATGACCCAAGTATGGTATCTTACAGCAACAAGTTATTACCAAATTCTAAAGGGTAGCCAAAAGAACTGGCAATAGGCTGTATTCTTTGGGGGAGGTTTGGGAGTTTTTATTCAACAATTTGAAAGGTAGTATACTATAGCTGACATCCACTAGATTTTTTTCTTTAATAACCTATATGGAGGAATATTATTTTCCAATGTAGAGCAACTTCAATTAAATATATAATGCATATTAAGAAATGATGTGTAATTCTGGTTGTCAACTTGGCTGGATCTTTTCAAGTGACTAAACATTGTAGTGGGAGAATGTTTTTCTTCCCTTTTATCAGTCTTTGTTCAGCAATCCTCCTGCTTCTGCCTCTAAAACGATGGAACTAAGAGTATGAGCCACCAGATATTTCTGTCTTCCCCAAACCTTAAGAACAACTGAGTTTATGCAGGGTGGGGAGATAAGAATCTAGTTTCATTTCATTTCACGATGGTGCCCAGTTTGACCATTTATTGAAGTTGCTGTCTATTCTCCAACAAGCTTTTGCCTCAGTGAAAAAACAATTAGCTATAGGAGCATGGGGTGTTATCTGAGTCCTTTCAGTCTGTTCTACTGACCAATATGTCAGTGTCTATGAGAGGACTGCTATGCTCACTACTGTGACTCTGTAATGACTCAAAATTAGGGATGGTGATAGCCCTAGCTGTATTTTTGTTGTTCAAGTTTGTTTTAGCTATTCTGAATCTTTGGTTATTTCCATATACATTTTGAGCTTTTACTCAATTCTCATAAATGATTTCACTGGGATTTTGATGAAAATTACATTGAATTTGTCGATTGCTTTTGGTAGGATGGTCATTTTTATGAAATTAATCGTATCGACCCAGAAACATGAAAGGTCTGTCCATTTTCTACCAGTGTCAACAATTTAGTTTTTTCAGTGTCATACAAATCCTCATTGTGCAACTCTTCTATGTCCTTGACTCGATAATCCGATGCCAAAGCTAAGCTTTTGAAAGGGTGGTTATAATAGTTTCAAAATATGCAATTATATAGTTCTTGTCTGTCTCTGGGTCTACCCCCATTGTTATAAGGTGTGCATAGTCATAATAGAATGATCACTAAAGTGCACACAGCAACCTGGAGTCCTGAATAGTGTCTGCTAGGAGGTGCCTCTTTTTCAAATTAGTAACAGTCAGCTAGGGTATAGTATTCTAATTTCATCATGTGAGGTTTTTCAGAAGTAAAATAAATGCTGAAAGTTAAATGGGAACATTAAAGATACATGTTAGCTCGGGGAGGAGAAACCTGTCTTTCTTTCAGAACCAAGGAAAAGTATCCATTATAAGAATGTGAGAAGGTTTTCATGGAAAATAAAGAGAGGAGAATATTAATTCTGAGGAGAATGCAGCTGGGTGGATGATTAGTGGAAGTAGAGGAGACATTTAGGAGGAAGACACCACCTTTCTACCAGTCCCCTCTGCTCACTCTTTTTCATCACTGGCTCTATACCGTGTACTTTTCCATATTGTTAGGATTTAATGTTCAATTATTTGGTACTCTGACTGCTCTGCCTCTTTCCCGTTTTTTCAACTTTCTCTTCATTCCAACAGGGACTTACTATATGCTGTCCTCAACTCATGGTCCTCCTACCTCAGACCCTGCCCCAAGCTATATTAATAGGAGCATCCTACCATTAGCTGGCTACCTTTTCTATTCCCTTCTTCAAATGGTCCTTAATTCTCTTTTCTCCTCCTATCTAGACAAAATTAAAATCTAATGGAAATTAATACTATCATCATTCAGTTATGCCTAATTTATGTGCCATGGTTAAGTAACAACTATGGATATTAATATAATTCTTCATAAGAACTTAAATATAATCCAAACTATAAAATAAAACTAGAAAATTAGAAAAAAATAATAGAAAATTTTAAGTGTTTGATAGCACTGGATCCATCTGGCAATAATTTAAAGACATATTTTTTTTATCTTAGCTCTTTACTTTCCCTTAGTTTTGCAATAGGGAGCTGCTGTCAGGGTTAGGTGTCTAAGCAACTGAGCAGCTGGATATTACACATCTTTTGTGAAACAGCCACACATACAAAACTAAAAGGTCAAAACACAATATTTCATCTTTACATATAAATTAAGTTATATATTTATAATGAGTAGGAATTCATAGCTGGGAAAATAAGTACTGACAAGAAAAGCTCAAATGGAAAGCATTACATATCCAAACCTAAATTATCTTGGGCTATCTTTAGGCTTCTTAATAACTTTTTATTGCCCACCTATGCTCTCCTTTTTAAAAAAATTCATTTTATTTGTTTATATTTCAAATGTTATCCCTCTTCCTGGTTTCCCCTCCATGAAACCCATAAATCTCCCCTTTGCCTCTATGAGGATGCTCCCCCACCCAGCCACCCACTTCAGCCTCACCCCTCTAGCATCCCCCTTCTCAGGGTCTCAAGTCTCCACAGGACCAAGTGCATCCCCTCTGACTAATACCAGATCAGGCAGTCCTCTGCTACATGTGTACAGTTTTTGGTTGGTAGTTTAGTCCCTGGGAGCTCTGAGGGTTCCATTTAATTGATACTGTTGTTCTCCCTGTGGGATTTCAATTCCCTTCAGTTCCTTCAGCCTTTTCCCTAAATCTTCCATTAGGGTTCATGGTCTCAGTCCGATGGTTGGCTGTGAATATCTGCATCTGTCTTAGGTGCTGGAAGAGTCTCTCAGAGAACAGCCATATCAGACTTCTGTCTGTAAGCACTTCTTGGCATCAGCAATAGTCTCAGGGTTTGGTGTCTGCAGATGGAATGGATATCATGGTGGGATAGTCTCTGGATGGCCCTTCCTTCAGCCTCTGTTCTGTTTTTGTCCCTGTATTTCCTTTAGACAGGGACAATTCTGGGTGAAAAATTTTGAGATGGATGAGTGGCCCTATCCATCCTCCAGTGGGGGCCATGTCTCTCTACTGGGGGTGGTCTCTTCAGGTTCTATCACCCTGCTCTTTGGTATTTTGGCTAATGTCATTCCCACTGAGTCCTTGGATCATTGGTGTCTGAGACTTCCTAGTAGTTCTACACACCCCGCTGCTCCTTATTTCTGTTCATTCTCTGGCCCTCTGGGCTTCTTTCTTGTCTCTTCTCATACCTGGTCCTGCCTTGACTCCCTTCACCCCGCACCCATCAAGATCCCTCCCTCTGTCTGCCTTCCATGGTTATTTTGTTCTCAATTCTTTGATTTCTTCCTTCAGAGACTTGAAGTTCATTCTTGTCACACAGATCTTTCACTTGCTTGGTTATGCCAAGATAATTATATTATTTGTGACTATTGTGAAGAGTGACAGAAACTAAACAGGGACACAGTGAAACTAACAGAAGTAATGAATCCAATGCACTTAAGATATCTACAGAACATTTTGCCCTAAAACAAAAGAATATTCCTTCTTCTCAGCACCTCATGGTACCTTCTCTGAAACTGACCATATAATCTGACACAAAACAAAACAAGCCGCAACAGATACAAGAAGATTGATATAATCCCATTCATTCTATCATATTACCACAGACTAAGCCAGGTCTTCAATAAAAACAAAAACAACAGAAAGCCCACATATTCATGGAAACAGACTAACTCTACTCAATGATAACTTGGTCATGGAAGAAATAAAGAAATTAGACTTTCTATAATTGAAATAAAATGAAGGCATAGTGTGTCCAAATTTATGAGACAAAATGAAAGCAGTGCTAAGAGAAAAATTCATAGCACTGAGTATCTTCATAAATAAATTGGAGATGGATAGAACTAAAAAATATCATCCTAAGTGAGGTAACTCAGACTCAAAAGGACATGCACAATATGTTCTCAACTAATGAGTAGATATTAGCCAAAAAAAAGTACAGAATACCCAAGATATAGAACTCAAAGAGGTCAACCAGCTGAGGACATCTCAGTCCCACTTGGGAGGGAGAAGAAAGCAACCACAAAAGGGAGGGAGAGAGGGACAGGGAAGGGAAAGGGGATGAAGGTTGAGGGAGAGAGGAACGTGATCTGGTATTGGGTGGGGGGAAAGGACTGAAGCCCTGAGGGCCAGCAGAAAGAATGGAAACAGGAAATCTCAGGAGGAAGGAGTTTGGGAGGACCCTCTAGAATGTACCAGAGACCTGGAAAGTGAGAAACTCTCAGGACTCAAAGGAGGGGACCGTAGATGAAATGCCCTACAGTGGGGAGAGGGAGTTTGTAGAACCTACTTCCAGCAGAAAGACAGGGCATCAAGTGAGGGATGGGGTTGCTATCCCACAGTCAAAGCTCTGACCTATAATTCTTCCTGTCTGAAAGAAATGCAGGGATGGAAATGGAGAAGAGTCTGAGGAAAAGAAGGACCAGTAGCAGGCCCAAAGTGGGATCCAGCTCAAGGGGAGGCCCCAAGACCTGACACCATTACTGAGGTTATGGGGCATTCACAAAAAGGGACCTGCCCTCCAAAAGACCCAATAAGCCCCTGAAAGAGTAAAATGCAGATATATGCACCAACCAATGAACAGAAGCTGCTGACCCATCTTATTGAATTAGGGAAAATTTGGAGGAAGCTGAGGAGGAGGACAACCCTGTAGGAGGACCAGCAGTCTCAATTAATGTGAACCCCTCCCCCTGAGATCTCTCAGACACTGAATCACCAACCAGGCAGCTGAGATGAGGCCTCCAACACAGCAGAGGATTCCAGGGTCTGGATTCAATTAGAGAAGATGTACCTAACCCTCAAGAGACTGGAGGTCCCAGGAAGTTTAGAGGTCTAGTGGTGTGGTTGGGGTGGGGACATCCTTGTGGAGACACAAGGGTTGTGGGGGTGGTATGGAATGTAAAACTGTCGTGAGACGGGGAGGGTAGACTGGAAGGGGAATAAAATCTGTAGTGTAAAAATATATAAATTACAAAGTTAAAAAAAAAAAGAAATTGGAGAGATCCTACCTAGTAACTTAATAGCAAATCTGAAAATTCTAGAACAGAAAAAAACAAACACACCCAAGAGCAGTAGAAGGCAGGAAATAAACCCAGAGCTGAAATCAATCAATTAGAAACGAACTATATAAAGAATCAACAAAAGTAAGAGGTGGTTCTTTGAGAAATCAACAAGATAGATAAACCCTTAGCCTAGCTAACTAAAGGTACAGAGAGTGTATTGAAATTAACCAAATCAGAAATGAAAAGGGAGACATAACAACAGAAACTGAGGAAATTAAAAAAAAAACAGATTCTATTACAAAAGCATTTACTCAACAAAACTGGAAAATCAAGAGGAAATGGGTGATATTTTAGAAAGATACCAGGTACCAAAGTTGAATCAGGATCAGATAAACCATCTAAATCATCCCATAACCACTAAAGAAATAGAAACAGTTACTAAAATTCTCCCAACCGAAAATAGCCCAGGACCAGATTGTTTTAGTGCAGAATTCTATCAGACCTTCAAAGAAAGCGTAATACCAATACTGCTCAAATTTTTCCACAAAATAGAAACAGAAGGGATACTACCTAAATAATTCTATGGAGTCACAGTTATACTGATACCTAAGCCATGCAAAGACCCAATAAAAAAGAGAACTTCGGAGCAATTTTGCTTAAGAATATCAAATAGCGATGCAAACATACTCAGTAAAATTCTTGCAAACTGAATCAAAGAACACATCAAAATGATCATTTGCTGCAATCAAATATGCTTCATCCCGGGATGCAAGGATGGCTCAGTATACTGTATGGAAATCATCAACATAATCCAGTATGTAAACTAACTCAAAAGAAAAAAATCATATGATCATCTTATTAGATGTTGAAAAATCCTTTAAAAAAATGCAACACCCTTTCATGTTAAAAGTCTTGGAAAGATCAAGAGTTCAAAACCCAGACCTAAACATAAGAGCAATATGCAGTAAACCAACTGCCAGCATCTAGTTAAATGGAGAGACATCTGAAGCAATCTCACTAAAATCAGGGGCAAGAGAAGACTTCCCACTCTCTCCCAATTTATTCAATATAGTACTCGAAGTCCTAGCTAGGGCAATCAGACAACAAAAAGAAATCAAGGGGATACAAATCAGAAGAGAAGAGGTCAAAGTATCACTATTTGCAGATGATATAATATAGTAAACAACCACAAGAATTCTACCAGAGAGCTCCTACAGCTGATAAACAACTTCAGCAAAGTGGCTGGATATAAAATTAATTCAAACAAATCAGTAGCCTTCCTCTACTCATAGGATAAATGGGCTGAGAAAGAAATTAGAAATCCATTTCTGTTCTTACTATCTCTTCCATAGTCATGTAAAACACATCAGATGTATTAAGACACTACAGATTTTCTCAAATTCAAAAGCCAAGGATGTAGTCAGATAACCTCTGAAACCTCTACATGACTTTTCCATGCTTTACTGTAAGGCAACAGCATGCTGTCTCCACTGACATGTGTGGTCATGCCCTGATTTATGTATTTCTTTTGGTTTGTACATATAAAGTATTCATAAAATGACTTCCATGTTAGAACATGTTTATTTTAGCCAGAGTGCATGTTTTTAGGTCATGGTAACTCATTTGCCTCAGAACTAATATGCTCTTACTCCCAATACTTTATTTTGAAGCCAATATTGCTTTTATAATGTGTTTAAGCAAATCAATTTGTGGAATTTGATTAGGCAAATATATATATATATGCAATATATATATACATATATTTTAAATTTTCAAACCACTGCATTAACGTTTAAAAAAACATGTCTTATATTACTGATTTATATCAAAGGACATAGGGTATTATCATTTAATATCATAATTTTGTCTTGTTGAAAGAACTTTGTAATCCCCAAACTTAACATAGTAAATGGGAACTTATTTATTAATTTAAACTTAAGCCTCAACCAACAGATTGGGAAAAGATCTTTACCAATCCTACAATTGATAGAGGGCTTATATCCAAAATATACAAAGAACTCAAGAAGTTAGACCGCAGGGAGACAAATAACCCTATTAAAAATGGGGTTCAGAGTTAAACAAAGAATTCACAGTTGAGGAATGCCAAATGGCTGAGAAGCACCGAAAGAAATGTTCAACATCTTTAGTCATAAGGGAAATGCAAATCAAAACAACCCTGAGATTTCACCTCACACCAGTGAGAATGGCTAAGATCAAAAACTCAGGTGACAGCAGATGCTGGCGAGGATGGGGAGAAAGGGGAACACTCCTCCATTGTTGGTGGGGTTGCAGACTGGTACAACCATTCTGGAAATCAGTCTGGAGGTTCCTCATAAAATTGGACATTGCACTACCTGAGGACCCAGCTATACCTCTCTTGGGCATATACCCAAAAGATGCCCCAACATATGAAAAAGACACATGCTCCACTATGTTCGAAGCAGCCTTATTTATAATAGCCAGCAGCTGGAAAGAATCCAGATGCCCTTCAACAGAGGAATGGATACAGAAAATATGGTACATCTACACAATGGAATACTACTCAGCTATCAAAAACAATGACTTTATGAAATTCATAGGCAAACGGATAGAACTGGAAAATATCATCCTGAGTGAAGTAACCCAATCACAGAACAACACACATGGTATGCACTCATTGATATGTGGATATTAGCCCAAATGCTCGAATTACCCAAGATGCACAGAACACATGAAACTCAAGAAGGATGGTGAAAATGCGGATGCTTCACTCCTTCTTTAAGAGGGGAGCAAGAATACCTTTGGGAGGGAATAGGGAGGCAAGGTTTAGAACAGAGGCAGAAGGAACGGCCATTCAGAGCCTGCCCCACGTGTGGTCCATACATATACAGCCACCAAACTAGATAAGATGGATGAAGCAAAGAAGTGCAGGCTGACAGGAACCAGATGTAGATCTCTCCTGAGAGACACAGTCAGAATACAGCAAATACATAGGCGAATGCCATCATTAAACCATTGAACTGAGAACAGGACCCCAGTTGAAGGAATCAGAGATAGGACTGAAAGAACTTTAAGGGGCTCGAGATCCCATATGAACAACAATGCCAACCAACCAGAGCTTCCAGGGACTAAGCCACCACCCAAAGACTATACATGGACTGGCCCTGGGCTCCAACCACATAGGTAGCAATGAATAGCCTAGTAAGGGCACCAGTGGAAGGGGAAGCCCTTAGTCCTGCCAAGGCTGGACCCCCAGTGAAAGGGATACTTGGGGGGAGGGCAGTAACGGGGGAGGATGGGGAAGGGAACAACCATATAGAAGAGTAGGAGGAGGGGCTAGGGGGATGTTGGCCTGGAAACCTGGAAAGGGAATAACATTTGAAATGTAAATAAGAAATACCCAATTTAATAAAGATGGAGAAAAAAACCCCTTAAGCTTATATCTGGCATTTAAAATTTTTTTAAAAAATTCATATAGCTTATAGTTTAGAGTCTTTCTATACTGTCACTTCATCATGAAAGTTATTAACCAACTTTTTATCATGAATATTTAATGTAATTTAACATTTTTTGAATCTGCAACTTATGGGAATATACTTTAAATAAGCCAATGATCTGTGTAACTTCTTGGCTAATTTTTCATTGGAAGAACACACAGATATTGTGTGTGTGTGTATATATATATACAAACATATATATTTATATGTATATATGTATATATATGCATAAGTTTTTCATTTAAAAGAAAGAAATCAGTCATAAATTAACTAGAAATTATTTAAGCACCAATGGCAATTTTCTAATTCATGAATGAGTAGGCTTTTGGTTTGCTGTATCTCAGTATATTACTTAGCACTCAAGATAATTACATTGTCCAAGAAATAATTACTCAGCAATGTTATTCATTTCTCATATTCACTTGATATTCACAAGCATGCCAGTGTTTTTTAATCTTGTTGTGTATACTCCATTTGGTGAAATTCTGATCTTCTTTAGCACTTTTTTGTTTTCATTTGGTAGTCTTCTAAGCGAGTTCAAGCATATGGTAGTGGCTCTTATACTCTAGGTAGGCAAAATCTTTATCTGTGGTGAGTGGGCTCATCAAAGTTGCTGTAATTACACAGGACTACACCCTTCATAAAAAACACACATTCACACAGAAATCATTAAAAAGCCCATAACACAAATTTGATTTAGATGAGGTAAGTCATTTGCAAGTTCCCCAATAGTTTAAGATGGCCATGATCAAACCTGAACTAGATTTATGCACCTAAAATCTGCCCCTGCCTGTCCTTTACTATTACCACAGGGGATTAGGGATGGGTGAACCCAGCCATGTTTTGGGTTCGTCAAACATCTTGAACTACTTTTCCAATGTTCTGGGTTAGGCAAAACCCAAAATGTGTTTTGCCAAGCACATTTTCCCTTAATTCTAAAACCCAGGAGTATTTTAAGGTAAATTTAATCCATATGCTTCTGATTCATTTACACTAAACTCATCAAAATGTTCTGTCTTAAGAGCTATTTGATGTGCAAGAAGCTTTGTGAATATTTTATAAGCCGTTTAAGGTCCTATGCATTGAGGTTTTACATTCTCCTGAGCCAAGAGCAAGGGAACTCAAACTCCAAAATGACCAAGTCTGGTTGCAGAATCGAAACATCAAGGCTGTAGAAAGGTTCTAAACTTGGCTGCACACAGTTCAAGCCTTGGTTAGACCATATATTAACTCCCTCCCACCCAGAACTTAGATTGTGTAACACAATGAGTAGTGAACAAAATGCAAAGTAGGGCATGGAAATATAAAGAAGCCAAGTGACGAATAACTCGAAGCAGATTGAATGTCTGTTCTTTAGCAAGAAGCATGCATGAGCTAACATAATGGAGGATGACACCACATCTGTTTTCATTCTGCTCTCTTCTGGGAGGACTTTCTTCTTTTTTGGACTGGATTTGGTTTTTTTCTGCAAGGTTCTCTCCTATTTGTATATTCGGAGCAATTAGAGAACTTATAGCTAGCCTTTCGATGTTGACACTAATGGGAAGAAAGCAATGTTTAGTGCTATAAGTGAAAAGGATAGTCTCTTGTTATAAAGAACTGCAATGATTACTCAAGGTATTTATTAAGATTTCACCATACTGTTTCATATAACATGTAAGTATCTGCATATGAATGATGGCTAAATTGAGATTCACAGCTCAAAATGACCATCAAAATCTCATCACTTATATATTAGACTAGCAAGAATTTACTAAAATTTGTTACAGACTATTGATTATATATCTAAATACCATCATTTCTTCCTGTATGACAAAGAGAATAAGATTATATTTAAAACGGGTTTTCAAATAACGATAGGGGAATGTATATATATAATTAAGAAAGACATCAAAGTAGAATGCAGAATAAGGTACTGCCAGGAAGAACAATTTACCACCGACTCAAATGTTGGGATTTTGTTTTAACTTTGCAGTTATGCAAATGCCAAACCCAGACACTGAATGAAGCTGAGTAAACATCAATAACAATTTTCTCACAAACTTTGACAGTTGCTCTTGAGGAACGCTTGTTTTTCCTACTGTTGTTGGCTTGAGACGTGTTTTAGTGCCTTTCAAAATATTCTGTAGTAATGGAACACAAACCATAGTAAATACCTTTGAATATTTTTATAATTATTATCTCAACTGTCCTATAATCTCTCTTTACACTTTCTCAAGGACATTGATGACTGACCAAGATGAGGATGTCAATGAAGAAGTTAGGTAAGAACAAGGTAACACAATGAGATTATTTCCTAACTAAAATGACATTTGAATATTTGTATTGTACATTCTCTCATTTTGTTATATCCACTATACATGCTAATATGTTATGCTAAAAGTATAGTGTTCAGAGTAAGATCTCTAATTAAAAATTTAATAATTATCTAATATATATCTTAAGTTTTTAACCTTTCTTTAAATTCAAATTTACCTTCTGAACAATGAGGAAAACAATACCACATTCTCTCAAATTTCGTATGCCGAAAATGTGATACAGTATTATTCAAATTAATGTGTCCACTGAAGATTGCAGTTGGGGCTTTTGGTGGGTGATTAGATTGTGCAGTCCACTGCGATGAGTGTGCTACAAAGGGGAATGGGCATCCTTCAAACACCTTACCAGGTGGTGGCTCTGCACTGTTTTAGATCTCTCAGATTACATAGCTTTAAACTAAATTTGTTTTCTTTATAAATTATCCAATCTTAGATATCTTATTGTGGTAGCAAAAAATAAGATAAAAATTGAAAAGTTTGAATAAACTTTAGAGACAAATAATTGCTAATAATAATAATAATAATAATAATAATATACGTGTAAGATTCAAAGCCTTTTTAATTTAATTTCTTAGTGATGGACTGTCTCACCAGAATATACAGCTCACATTCCATTCTATTCGGGTCTTTGCTGTGGAAACTTAGCTAGATAACAACAGCTTTTGGTTGTTCATTTAAACCAATTTAGTGTTTCTACGATGGTATTTAGCATTTTGATTACAGACCATAATTCATTTCTTTGGGTAGATTAAATGCACGAGTTCGTTTTGACCCTTTGAAAGGACTGAAGAGCATAGCGTTGGCTTCTCTGAGAAGGGAAACATTCTTGGAGTTTTTAGAAAACAATGTCACCTTAAGCTATGATTTCCAGCCTGCCGTAATACCTGTCCTGTGGCTTTTCCACATGCTTACCAGACTACTTCAGTCCATCTGCCAAGTCTGACAATCTCTATTGCATCACTGTCTTCTGCTGTATGTATACAGTGTTCTTGTATAATGCTTGGCACATAGTCAATTGTGTGACATTTACTTGTACCTTCCTTCATATAGCACAAGGTATACAATCATTCATCAAACATTTACCAAACATTTCTGCCTGGTAAGCATTGTTCTCGGTATCTGCAAAGAACAGATTTGTTATTGTCTCTCTCATAACTGACCTTAAAGAGGAAACTCCCTTAATCGTTTTATGAGTATTTTCAAATGGATAGGATGCTTTCAAGAAGAAAGACAGCATTACAGAACTTTAATATTGGTTTTTCAAGATTATATAATAAAAACAGATTTTGTCTAGTAATTTCTAATCAGGTTTATTTTTATTTTAACTCCGTGACTTTCCATGGATCTAGATATCCTATTAAAATGCAAATGTTTTTCTTCCAAAGCGAAATATATTTAGTTGTATTATTCCCGAACCTAATTTATTTGAGTGCATCTAGTTTCCTGTGAAAATGATAAAAATGAGTTAGAGAGGGGTCATCTTAGCTTCCTTGACATTTTATTAATTACTCCTGCCTTATTGAGTCTCACTGTGAATCATTTTAATTATTTAGATAATATGGTATTATCATTTATATGAGTATAATTCAAAGTTCTTAATAGCTTTGATGGGAAATTATCAGAACAATAAAGAGGATTTTTAAAATATGAGCATTTATTAAATGTTAAAATAACCCTACAAGCTTGATATGTAGGGAACTATTTTGTATATGATTTTCAACTAAGTATTGAAGGTAAATGTAGGAAATGTGATGTTTCAAGTAGACAGTGTTATAAATGACACATTGTTATTTTGAGTATGGCTCTACGGTAGCTCCTGTGATCATGGTTATCTGAGGCTGAGAATGAGTTCCAAGTTATTATCCCCCAGCTTTTCTCTCTGGAGTAACTAGGCTGACAAACCTGAATGCCTCCAACCACATGATTTTATGCTGTACTAGAATTTAATCCAGACACTCTGATATCCTAGGGTAGCCATGTACTCATTTAGCTACAGTGCCAGAACCACACTGTAACTAAAGTTTCTATTGAAAATATGAGCATACCAATGTTTGTCCATTATGAATAATCACTTCTTGAGAACATACATGTGAGTAATATGCAGATTGTTTATGTTAATTTAGGCATACATGTGTATATACCTATACATAAAGGTGGGTAACAACAGTTATGGAAAAACATTCCATGAATTTTAGAAATAGAAATGAGTAGTACATAAGACAATTTGAATGGAGAGTAGGGATGGGGTAAATGATGTGATCAAACTATAACCTCAAAAACTTAAAAGTAATGAAAAGGGTTTAAAGTTACTTCTATGTAATTGCAGGGTTTCTTTTCAGGTAATCTATATTGAAATATACAGAAGTTAATTACTATTTTTCATTATAAATTCATAAAATTCATTAAAAGGTAATTATTTGACTAGATAATCAAATGAATAGCCCATCTTTTTATAATTATGATGTGTATATTGTATGTGTATGTGTGCATGTATGTGTGTGTGTGCTGTGTGTTTGTTATGCAGGTATTGCACACATGTAGTTGCAGAAGAACAAGATGGATGTCTCCCTCTATCACTGCCCACCATATTTTTTGAAGGTAGGTTCCTCAATAGACCTGGAGCTCAGCTAGACAGGCTGGCCATCAAATGTCCATGTCCTTTTGTCTCCATCCCTCCAGTCTTGGGATTACAGGAGCAGTAGCCACACTCAGCTTTTCACATTAGTACTGGAATCATAGCTCAGGCCCTAATGCTGTGCTTTCTCCCACTTGGTAGTCAGATGATTAGATTTTGAAACCCACTTCCTGCCCCATTGATAGCTTTAATGGCTATCTCCTGCCCCATAGGCCATTTTCCCGCTGCAAGGTCTTTTCAAACATCTATTGAAATGCAAATTACCAAGACTTTGAGCAGCTAAGTTCTACCCATACAATTGCTAACAAGTAGTCAGTTTTATTTTACATGCCCAGCTTTCCTTCCCTCTTATAAAGATAATATTTATACACATTTTCACATATCAGCACTAGGCCACTGTAGATGTGGCCCATGGTCAGTTATTTGTTCTCTGCATTTTGACTAGTTATGCATTTATGTAACAGTCTCATGTGATGCAAAATGAAGATTTATGAAGGAGGTTGAAAGCTATAGGGTCTCTTCTAGGGTCCACGACCTCACCAGCCACAGATACATAGCTGGATTTACAGTATTAGGCATGAATCTCTCTCCCCCCAAAACACAAAAAGTGAGTGGACCATAAGTCCAAGTAGATGTCTGTTGGTTATCCCTCAATGTATAAGTGCCACTGTTTCATTCTTGAGGATATTTTTCCATGTAGTAGGTTGTTGGAGTTTATAGTTCTTATACTTAGGACTCAATGAATATTGCAAAAGAAGGTTAGAAAGATTGTAAGAGACAGCGGACAAGGACATCTGCCGTGAGATAGTGTCTTCTCTATGTGACAGGTAAAGTGCACTAATGAAACCCCAATAACATAGCTGCCTAAATGAGACCAGAACAGTAACACTGGTTTACAAGCCAATGTGAGAAATCTCATACAAACCCACTACAGGCTATTAAGGACTATTCAGAGAGGGATTCTTCATGGACAAGGTTCCTGAAAAATTATCCAATCCCAAGTGGTCTCCTTTAAACACACACATGTACATTCACACACACACACACACACACACAAACACACACACACACACACACACACACAAAGAGATTTGGAGGAGGGAGGTAGAAAGTAGAAATGATGGAAATATAGTACAATGTATGGAATTCTTTTACAAAATTAAAACATTTTAATATGAGAAAAGAAAAATTAGAGGGATGCTGTGGAATCTAGGAGGCATTTGGGGAGGAAGGATAAGGGTGAATATAATCAATGGATGCATGTATGAAATTCTCAAATATTTAATAAAAATATAGTTAAAAGCAATAATCTGGGTAATTGAGAAAACAAGAAATCTGTGTGAGTTTTGCAGATGGTACTGAATTTGTAGCTTAAAACAAACAAGCACAACAACAACAACAATAAACACTTAAAGTTTCTTAGTTGCATCTACTTCGAGAATGAATACCATGTCAGCAATCACACTGTTGACATTCCAGAAAATGTATGGATCACTCTGAACTGGTGCAGTTATCATGAAAGGCCCCAGGTAAGGGAATTCGATTGCACTGAGTGCTGAGCTGGGTGTCCTTGGAATGAAAAAGAAGAGGCTCTGGGTATGTGGTGGGGAATGGGAAGAGTCTGGCTACTGTGTGAACTATCTGCAGACATGATCAGAACCTGATCGAGATCATCACATTGGACTTCTGCAGACATGATCAGAACCTGATCAAGATAATCACATTGGACTTCTGCAGACATGATCAGAATCTGATCGATATCATCACATTGGACTTCTGCAGACATGATCAGAACCTGATCAAGATCATCACATTGGACTTCTGCAGACATGATCAGAACCTGATCGAGATCATCACATTGGACTTCTGCAGACATGATCAGAACCTGATCGAGATCATCATATTGGACTTCTGCAGACATGATCAGAACCTGATGGAGATCATCATACTGGACTTCTGCAGACATGATCAGAACCTGATCAAGATCATCACATTGGACTTCTGCAGACATGATCAGAACCTGATCGAGATCATCACATTGGACTTCTGCAGACATGATCAGAACCTGATCAAGATCATCACATTGGACTTCTGTTTCAAAGTTAAGTCGGTGTGTGCTCACTGACGTTATTTAGGAGAATGGGATTT